>NW_010414935.1:92373-92989 GCF_000710305.1 Buceros rhinoceros silvestris
GTGTTTTTGTTTTTTTTGTTTCCTTTTTTTTTTTTTTTTTTTTTTTTTACTGAATTTGGGGAGCTCTTACCTTCTGCTAGAGTCCAGTGTTAGGAAAAACTGCTTTGAGATAAAAAATAAATATTCTAAGCCATGTTCCTCCCACCCCTGTTAGCATCTTATTGCATGGCAGTGTTGAAAACACCAGACTGCTGAATAGCTGTTTATAGTTAGACATAGCGGAAGATATGCAGGTGATTTCAAAGTTGGGCAAGGACAGAAATATATATGCTCTGATTTATGTCAGGGGTGTAATAGGAGAGCTGTAAGGAAATGTAAGAAGGCGGTTTTTCCTGGAGATGTGCACGGAGAAGTCACTGGACTAGCGAGTACTCATCCCTGCTGGACTTGAGGGTGATAAATTTAGGTACCTTGATCCACCTCTTGTTAATGGTACCTGAACCTGAAAGGCCAGCAGTGCTGTTGTCACTCCTGCTCTTGTCACACAGACAGAAAAGCATTGAACCTCTCCAACCTCTTTTAGCTGCCTTCAACCCGACCCTACCCTGCTCTCCCATTCAGCCCAGGCTGGTGTCCGTACCCTACTGCTCTTTCTTTCAGGGACGAGAGAACAAAC
>NW_010414935.1:93111-100203 GCF_000710305.1 Buceros rhinoceros silvestris
AATGTCTCTGCCGTCCCTGTGCCATGTGTTTTAGTGGTGAGTTCCTGGGGGAGTGATAGGCTGTTTCCCCTCTGCTGCTGTCCCTGTCTCTAGGCAGCTCTGAGTGAACAGGTAAATGCAGTCTTCATTCTTAGGAAAAAAAAACATAAGTAAATCCAATTATGGGAAGTGTGGCATACTGTAAAAATGTGATTAATTGATTTCCAATTATAATGTTTTGGTTTTTTTACTGACTTGTAAAAAATGAGAAGGATATGCTGAGAGTTTAGACTTACTAATTCCCGAGTGACCAGAGGAGAGTCCCTAGAACCAGATTTCAGGACATCTAGAAAGTCCCAGCAGATTACCTTGTTTGTTACAAAGCGAAGAGGTTTAAAACCAGCCACTCATGGTTCTGAGGTGGTTTTGCGTTTGTTTTTTCAAGGCAATAATTGCATTTCTCTGGCTTTTGGGGATAATTTTTATGATCAAGTTGTTTAATATCATGTCACAATATAGGATGATAATGGGTCTGTGTAAATATGTTAGGCAGGAAAACACTTTCCTCCCTCTGTACCCTTCTTTCCTTTCAGACTTTACTGCAGGAGCTTTAGGCAAATACTTCTTAGAGAAATCCTCTTAGCCGCCTCTTCCTGTAAAGCTAATCATTAATTCACTGGACTGTGGATTCAATAAAGAAATAAATATTAGAGATTTTACTTGGAACTAAAAAGCAGGCAAATAATGGCTTTGTCTTGTGCTACCTAGCTTGGAATTGGATTCCCCAGTTAACAGCAGGAACTATTGCTTGCTCAAGATAGGAATTACATGTTCACAACAGTTGCTATTAAAATTTTAACCAACTGATGATGCAGATTGATACTACTGTGCCCTCTCATTTGGAAAGTGTTGGGGAGGTCTGGGTTTTGGGGCATAGTTTGCTCTTGCAAACTATGTGCAATTGCCATGGGATGGGACAGGGCCAGCATGTCATCCCCGCTCTGCTGTGTCCAGCATGTGGAAGAGAATGTGCAGCACGTTAAGAGTGTATTGTGGGCTTCAGCTTAGTGAAACTCATGTTTTTAAAGATCTACTTCGCACACTTCATAGTCCCGGCAGTATAGCACTGTCCCGGTTTGGGCTCTAGTAGCTCTCTAGTAGCTGGGTTTAGTATTTAAATTTAAAGTTAGAAAGTGCAGTTATTGCTATAGACAGGCAGGTTTTTTCCTTCGGCTCCATGGCTCTTTTTTGTTGCCTTTTTCTAAGTACAGGTTATAAACTGAGAGTAATATGTGCTAGTTGTCCTTGAAATCGGAATAAAAATACCATCCTCTGCATTTAAGATATTAGCTCTTATCTTTAGGGAATCTGATCATCGCTAATAATGATCCCTCAGCCCACTGACCAGCCACCTGAAAGGAGCCCTTCACCACCACCGTTTGCAGTAAGCACTACAGCTTGACAGACAAGAAGCAGTCTGGTGAGCAGGATTCAGTGACCTTGAGTGTAGTGCTCATAGATGTCAGTGCCTCATAAATGAACACACGATTACGCAATAACAAGAGAGCTGGCCTTTTTCATGAGTCATCACTTCACTGCAACTCATTCCGTTGTGAGAAGCAGTACTGTTCAGCATATTCACGTAAGATTAGTTTATGATTATTAATATTAACATATCACCAAATATTTTATTCTAGAAGTTGTTTAACTATTCTGGATAGCTTTTGGGAGAGCGTTTTATGAATGTATATTTCAGTCATGTAGATTCTGGCATGATTAGTTTCTCACAGTCAGTAATGCATTGTTCAGTCATCTGGCCTACTTTGTGGATACATTTCTATTTAAAAAAATAAATCCTTATTTATCATTCTAGATAGCAACATTTTGATCTCATTCATGTGGATTGTTTTCTCTAAACTCAGCTAGACTCAGTGTAGCAGCAAAAAGCTCCTTTTTTATTAATTTTTTCTTTTTTGACCCGCCATATAATTAAGATCCTTTTTATTAAAGTTACTAGCATATTAGAACACTAATTGCATTACAATCACACTTTCTTATTTCTGAACTGTTTATGATTTGACTTGTTTAAACTTATTTTGATGCCTCTGTGCAATTACCTCATTAATTGAATTTATTTACACGTAGAAATACTAGTACATCACTCCATTGTACTAAAATGATTTAAAAAACCTATTCATGTCCTAATTGAATTGGTTCTTTGGTACATATATGCAATCTGAAAACACTGCAAGGCGACTTAGGATAATACCAGTAAGAGTATGGCTAATACCTGTGAGAAAATGCCTCCACGCAATGACCTGAGACTTAGAGAGGGCAGCATGCAACGTGGCTGTTGTGTATGGATATTATTCCTGTGTAGAATGAAATACTAATGTTGAACAAGGGAAAACTCTGGTGATTTTACTATTTTAGCAAGGAGATAGCTGATTATATCTGAAGGGTTTTCCTATTACTGTAGAGACTGGATAGTAATAAAGCGTCATGGGAAGAAGAATTTGAAAAATATCAGAGGAAAATAAATAGTGAAATGTGAGATCTAAAGGAAGCTTCTTGGAAGATGGGATCCGAAGACCAGTGAATGGTTTCCTTCCACTGACTTGAGGTGATTTTGATGTCTGATGGAGACTTAAGTAATTTCTCTACCTTGAGCAAAAGGGCTTTGCAGTAATAAAAGTTGTTCACTTCACAGTGAACCTGATGGAGGGGGTACATAGCTTCAGCATGTGCTGCGCTGCACTAACAGCAGAGTTGTACTCTGTGGGCAGTGACAGCTGATGATAAACAACAAAGGGAAAAGAGGACAAGATCTGTTGCTTTACATTGGTAGGTTTTGATCTTGTGAGTTTTCCAACTTTTTCTCAAGTCATTTACCACCAGAGCATTGCAGTGAGAAAGCTGATCTAGCAGTTCTCCACTCTAAACTCTGTAACAAAACTAAACACTGTTTTAGGAAAAAAAAATAAGGATAAGTACTGAAGTTAAGAAAAATATTGAAGTAAAAATGTTGCTGTGTATGCAGTTGGCTTCTTGATAGGGTTAGGATTAATGGCACTGTTTTATGTGCATAAACATGTTTAAAATAAGAAAAAGGTCAAAATTAAATGATACTGATTTGTGTTTGCTTTTATTAACATAGGGTGATGATCAATATTTGGTACTTCAAAATTTCTGACAGATGAAAAAGTAATTTTTACATTTTATTTTTTACTGATAATGAGAAGGCTTTCTTCATAAAACATATTTCACTCCCCAGAGAGACTCATATAGTGTGGCACAGACAGTGCTTGGGATAATCTCAAATATCCTTTTTAGTTATTTTTTCACAAAAGAGAAATCGAACCATTACATTGGTAATTGCATAGTTTAATCAATTATTTAGTGGTTTTACGCAAAATAAAATGAATCTTCAATACAGGATGTCTTTGAACTCTGGAAGAGTATTTACTTGAAACTTCATGTAATGCTTTTGCAAGCTCTTGCTTTCCCATAATTCTCACCAAGTGCATCCTCAATTGGATAAAGTTGCTTAACAAATTGAAAAAAACTATTTCAGTCTTTTCCCCCCTACACTTTCCATCATAAAAGGAAGAAAAAAAAACCCAACAACAAACCTCTAACTCCTTTGTGTCTGTTTCTGGCAAATAAGTGGAAGATTTATAGGTGGATGATAACATGTGTGAGAAGAGGATGTACCCCTCTTTTTCTCACACAGGAGTTAATGGATAATAATACCCAAAAAAGGAAACAATTTTCTCCCATTTTAACTTATAACTGTTTGTGTGAACTGTGTCAGGGTCCTCTGTTTTTAGAAATGAAAAAATACTTTGATGCCCCAAGGTTTCAGGTCAATTCTCTGAAATGTTTGTTCTTGTAAGAGCTCGTAAGTAGAGTAGGATTCTAGAACACTGTCAGCGATGTTTAAACACTGGAACATGCACAAATGCCACACAGAACGGAGGTAGCATTTATTGGGTTAACTTTGCAATGAACTCTTCTTCCACAGTCTTTTTCCTTTGGGATATGCAGTTCTACTTCTTCCCAACTCCCAAAAACATGAAGACTCTTTCTATCTCCTTGTATATTACAGGACAAATGCCATGCATTGCAAAGTGCAGAAAACCTCCCGAGTCGTTGCTTATATTGTTACCGCCCCAGGGCTTTCGCTAATGCACCGTTTCAGACTGTTTTAAAAAAAAAACAA
This sequence comes from Buceros rhinoceros silvestris, assembly GCF_000710305.1. Classification (NCBI taxonomy): domain Eukaryota; kingdom Metazoa; phylum Chordata; class Aves; order Bucerotiformes; family Bucerotidae; genus Buceros; species Buceros rhinoceros. Next base: position 97,313 of record NW_010414935.1, read on the forward strand.
GGATTTGAGATTTTGCTGTTGCCTTCTAATTTGATAAACACAAATACTGGACTATAAAGAAAAATGTAACACTACTTTACACAGAACCCGTAACATGGAGAAGTACTTTCTGTTTAATCTCTTATCTTTTTTAAAAACCTCAAAAATGCTTTCTCTTTCATGCTCCCAGTCTTTAGTTATGCGCGAAGACTTGCTCAAGTGACTAAATTCCCTAAATAGCTGCATACCTATTGTGATAAGAACAGGGAGTGCTCTTGACAATGTGTAATGTATTAAATATAACTCACCAAACACTTCAAGATGCAGTTTCAGTATATGATTTCATGGTTGTAGTGGTTTACACTTTTATTTTAGCTTGCAGCTATGGATTATAAAAGGAAGGAAAAACAGTAAAATTCCTAAACTACATTTCTGCTTTGAAATTTTATGTTTATCTTTAATGGTAGAAATACTGTTTGTGCATATAAGATCCATTTCTTAAATAGTATCATAAATTGTTTGTTGATAAATGGGTTTACTAGTAACCTTTTTCTAAGAAGTCAAACAACATAGCTGTCAGATATAGCTGGTAATGCAGTGTGGACCATACCATGCAGCTCCAGCGTTATAGATCGTTTAACATGACGCTGTTAGCAGAGGAGAGTGCACTGTGCTTGCTGATTACCGTGGCCATGGCTGGATCGGATTGTACCAGCAGGGTATTTACTCTGCTGGGTCTTTATTTCAATATACCATCTCCAATAGTGGAACTTATGCTCATCTTGCCAAGTATCTGAACTGTAAGCCTTAAAACTCAGGTCTGACAGCAGTTCAGCCTGTGTGGAAAACCTGTTGAATTTGCAGTTGAACGTAGACCTGTTTCCACTCACTTCCAAACTGTGTTCTCTTTGGAGGCTGAATTTCAGAGGTGCTGCAGCAGGGAGACCAGGGATAGAGAGAGCAACTTTGTGTGCAGATGTTTAGGAGATTCGTACTTTTGTATAGGGATATCTTGTGTACCCTCATGTTGGGCTCAGAGGCAGTGAAATACTGCATCGATGCATTTGAGAGTCTCTGCCAAATGTAGGTGGAAAGGCAGCTCGGCGTGGCTGAGTACATTCTCAAGATTAATCCTAAACATCCTAGGCATAGGCGACTCTAACCGTGCCAGGTACGATCATGCTGATAGGGGAGCTTGAATCCCTTCCAGAAGACGTGCCTTTTAAAAATTCTGCCCCTGTAAACACAGAGTTCCTCTTTTCTGTGTGGGTACCCAGTGTAGCTGTGTCTATAACATCAAGGCCTTGGTTCCAGTAATACCTTGTGGCAGTGGGTGTTACAAGCCTGTTTGTTGCGTGGGTGAAATTAGAGATACAGTTTTATGATGGCTGATAATCTTTCTCGTTTAGGGAGGAAATAAACCACAACCTAGCCCTGAGTGCATGCTTCCTCCTCCAGATACCAGACCTCTTAATACTGCAGGGCAGCCTTTTCTAGCTTCTTAATTCGGCTTACAGAGGAAAGCGTGCCAAATACGAGCAAATGTTTAAATTGTAAGGAACAGTTTTCTTCGTAAGACAATGGCTGCGTTTGCAAAATGATTTTAATAAGCTAGTCTAATAGTCTAGCAGAGTTTTTAATGAATGCTAAGTCTGAAAACACTGCATGAAGCAGCTATGGTTGTATTTGCATATTTGTTCAGGATAATTGATAGAATTGTTTAATTAAATGTTGTAAAAGGCAATAGCTTAATATACTCTATGCAAGAAAAGTAAAACCCTGAGATGCAGTTATTTATCTGATTGAGCCTTTTGTATATTTAAGCAGTAAGTCTCAATAGGCTCTGCATTTCTGGCTAATTTTAACTCAGCTTGGATGGGAATGGGAAACTTCATGGTAGAGAACTTCAGAAAGGTTTTTACTAGATACAAGCTTCAGCCAAAACACTGGTTCCATATGGGCTTATCTTAGCTCTAAATACAAACTCAAATTTGGTTTCTCCCTATCTAGAATTATACCCAAAAAGCACGATTCAGCATAAAATGTATCATCTAGATCATCATTATATATTCACATATGTTAGTGCGTACTGTGTATGATCTGTATATTAATACATTACTAATCAAAAAGTGGTAGGTAGAAATGTTGTAAACTTCTGAACCACTACAATCACTTATTTCCAAAGAGGAAAAAAAATGATACACGCTTTGGAACATCCTTTGCCATTTGCTTTAGGAAAGACGATTGATTCATAGTCCTTTAGTGCAGGTAGTATGTGAAAAGAAGAGAAATGGACTTTGAGAACTAGTCAGACAAAATTGGCTGGCCAAAGTTTCTGTACTGCGTAATAAATCCATTGATTCAGAGTTTGACCTGTTTAACATTATTTAAAGCTTAGGAACTAAATTTGGAAGTAATGAAGTATCTCTAGGATACAAAGGGAAGGGGTTTGAAATGCTGATTCCAATCAGTTGTGTAAGTGGGGACAAAATAACTTATTCTAATTGAAAAGCAAAACCAGGGTGTTTGAAATCGTTTTCTCAGTTTTCTCTCTGGATGATTTCGTGTTAGATACCTGATAAGGGTCGAGGGACCGAGGTATCCACTCCTCGAATTCCCTTAATGGACCCCCTTTTGTCTCGTTGGAGACAGAAGGGGTTTAAAGGGGAAGGAAGAAATTCACACCTCAGTCTGCGGTTGGAAAAGCTGAAACAAACTTTGATATACATTAAATTCAGACATAACTATACCTTATTATATATATATATGTATATAGGTACAACCTAAGGGAAAAAAAAATGAGGGAAGGGAAAAAAAAATGGAAAGAAGTGAATGTTTATACAAATTGTTGTTTCTGAAGGCCGGAGCTCTCTGGGCACTGGCAGCTGGCTGGGTCCGGGCCGGGGGGCCCG
>NW_010414936.1:0-745 GCF_000710305.1 Buceros rhinoceros silvestris
GCCCGGCCGCACTCCCCCAGCTCCCCTCCAGCCTGCTGCTGGAGCCTGTGCCCTGCACCCCAACACCAGCCTTCAAACAGCTTCGAAGGAAGACAGGGCACTGCACTCACCGCTGTCTGCCCCAGGCGTCGGAACGCACCTCGATGAGGATATCATCCTGTTTCAGTACCAGGTCTGAACCGGAAAGAGGGGACGGAGGCACAGCTTGGCTTCCCCCTCCTGCAAAGGTCAGCAATGCTCTGAGCACCAGACTGTGCCCTGCCACCAGCGACAGCGAAGCATCACGCTGTGGGGGGGATGGAGGGGGGTGTTCGGGGCTTTCCAGGCTGGAAATGAGCACGGGATGATACCGCGAGGGGTGGCTTGACAAAGGTGACGCGGCTCCGAAGACGGTGTCATCTCTCCTTGCTGATGCTGCTTGATGGATGCACTGAGCAGGAGGCCTTCAGCATCCCCACAATACGAGTTTAATTTTGTTCTCTATAAGCAACAAGGCCAAGAACAAACCAGCCCTTCTGTTCCCGGCCCTGGAGTGCGAGCGCTGCCCTAGAAAGGTTTTCTTCACTCCTGAAAGGAATTGCCAGTCAGCCCGTTTGAACCAGCACAATAAAATGAAACATCAAATAAATGAAGGGGCTTAACGAGGCAAAAAGCCAAAACACCGCGTTGTGAGAGCAGGACACGGGGGCACAGGCCTGACAGATCTGAGTGGCCCGGGCCAGGCAGACCCCAGGGAGGTGACGCC
>NW_010414936.1:1087-33694 GCF_000710305.1 Buceros rhinoceros silvestris
CCAAGCCGGTGCCATCAGCCCTGGCCGCCGCTTGCACAGGAGCGGCCCTGTCCAAACAGCGTCATCGCTGCTAAGCAAAGGGCAAGACCGGAGATGGAAAAGTGTTTTGTTTAGCATTAAATACCTCTTAAAACCAGGTACAACCTCCTCCTTGAGCCAAATCTCACCCCTTGAACCCACCCGTGTCCTGCAGCGGCAGGAGGGACCTCACCCACAAACCTCCTCCTCCTCCTCACCCCACTCGGTGCTGCTCGGGGAGGCTCCGCACAGACCCGTCATCCTGGACAGCGCTTTGCCAGTCGTTTCCCAAGAGAGCACGAGCCGCTCCCTGTCCTTTTGCCCAGGAAAATGGTGGTTTGGAGCCGGGTTGGATGACGAGTTGGGTGACAGAGCCCAGCGTGGCCTTGCCCGTGAGGGGCTCCGTCATCCTGCTTGAGAACTGCTCAGGTTATAAGAGTTTCTCTACCCAGTTTAGAAAAGTTTCCTTTTTCATAAGTATGAAATTATCCAGTTAAATCGAAAAGTGATTTTCTGTTTACACTGAAAACGTAAAAATACATCAATTTTACATTTTGTTTGTCTTTTTTACTGTCTAAACTATTAAGTAACGTGAAACCAAAGGAGGAGTTTAGCTTTTCTTTTTTTTTTTTATTAAGACAATCCCACAGCTGGAAAATGAAACATCCTAGATTACAGAAGTGACTTCAAAAAAACTCTAGAAAAAAAATCTTTACAAATTTACATTTGTACAATACAAAAACTAACAGCTCATTGCATATAAATATTACATTTGGTCTGCCAACGAGTGGCATCAAAATCCCTGAAGTATTCATTTAAAGGGACCTGAGATAGCGGATGTGAAGATATGGGCATAAATATCACCTGGGAAAAAAAATAGATATCAATATAGAATGTAGACATAATTCTAATAGTTTTGTGCATTTGGGGAGTTATTTTTAAATCATCCAGAACATAAACTGTAGAGCCTACATCGGGTGATTCTCACCGCTCCAACACCACGGGGATTTCTAAGGGAAGGCTGCTGGAAGGACTCACGGAGGAACGAAGAGCCTGTGTTAGTACTTGGACAGAAAAAGGATCACCAGACTTTGATTTCCGAACAGATCCAAGGAGCCACCAACCCTCTGAGGAGGCATTTTAGGGAGGGAACAGGCGGGTTTGGGGTTTATTAGCCGAGGAAGGGAGGCGCGGGGGACGCCAGGCCCTCCCGCAGTCCTCCGGAGCTCCCCCGGCGCAGCTCCTCTCGCCATCCTCGGGAAGACTCGTGGCGCTCGCCAAGCCCCCAACCCCCCCAAGCTGAGAAACCGCCCGTCGTTGTTCGCCGGTTTAAAGACTTTCCCCGTATTTACACAACTTGCCCGTCCCCAAGCGTGGCTGCAGGTATCTGCGGGGCGTACGAACTCGTGCTAAGCTGCCGGGTTGTCCTTCCAACCCTCACCCGCTCCCGCCAGGGACCCACACCCAAGCGCATCAACCTGTTTACGTGCCACTTTTCTACCACGAGAGTTAAGGCTGTGACAGCGATTCCAGTGGAGATGGAATCGTTCAGGGATTGGTGGCACAGCCAGGTGAGTTTGTTGAATGCGGCGCAGGGAAAATGTTCAAAGCTGCCGGCAGGGCTTGGCTTATTGTACAAGACAACTTTAAGACTGAATTTTGCAGGCTGTTACTGTACATAAAGGAGTTGGGTTTTTTTTCAACGTGTAGACCTCTGATATACTGCGATTTGAAAATCAGCTATCGCGCATGCGCGGTAATCGTCTATAATACAGGTCAGAACGCGGTGACAGCTCCCTACGCTACGAAATACAGATTGACCCTCGGATCGTTCACTGCTCCGCCAGTCTAGCGGGTGAATAATCAGCATTTCAGAAAACTTGGCATGATGTAGAAAAAAATAAAATATCAAGAAACGTAAACACAGAAAGACATTTTACACCCTTGGATTCCGGAGCCAGAGCAGCGATAGCAGGACACCCCGAGGCAGGGCTGACGCGGCACCTGGAACCTACAGTGCTCTGCTTTTCCCTCACTCAGATCAAAGGTGAAGTATGAATTGAGTTCTTATCAAAAAAATAGTGACTTAAATTTATTTTCTGGCCTTAACACTGTGTGACTTTGGATGGTTGGCAGAGACATTCTGGAGACCCCCAGCAGTGGCCTTTTCAAACGCTCGACAAGGTTCATCTCGCTTTTTGCGGTCAAGGGGCCTCCAAAGAGCGTCAGAAGCTTCACAGCGTAGCTGCTCTTCCCACATTTCTTACATTACCTGAAAAGGCTCTAAATTACTTGAAAATGCTCTTTACTATGTGCCTGGTGCCAACCCTCTTCCGTTCTCAAGGTACTACACGGTCTCTCTGCTGTGGTGCAGGAGGAGCAGCTGAGGTGGAACGTTTCAGGAAACAAAATACACAACAGGACGCAAGAATTTAAAGCGGCCAAAAATTCTCCACGAATTCTTTCTTGGTGATTACATTCAGCTTGTTTAGCTGCAGGGTGGGATAAGGGGGGTGGCCTCCGCTTCGCTTATGGAGACCAGAACGATGGAAAGAGAGAGGAAGGGTAAAACTGGCCAGACCCACCTAGGTTCAAGCGCCAACATCGACATTTTGCAGGTTATCTTAAACAGAAAGAGGAGGCTGGAGTACGTGACAAGAGTTACATGACTGCGATTCACCCAGCAAGGGGAAAATGGAGGAATTCAGTGGGGAGGGAGCACGCATGTTAGTTCTGGGGTCCCTGGGGGGGAGCTAAGCGTGGGTTTAGGGAGCTGTGTGAGGCAGCGCAGCCCTGCCACTGGCCTCCCTGCACCGAGCGGGGCAAGGGAACGCACCAGCTGATCCGGCAGCACTGCCACAGAGCAGCCGATGGCCAGCCCTCAGATTGATTCCATCGGCACTAAACCCACCCCCAGTGACGTGGGGATGTGGCCAGTGAACAAAGTCAGGCAGATCTAAGAACTTTGGCAAGCCTGGGGGACAGAAAGAATGAGATCTGACAGCCTAGCTGAAACAGAGAGCATCGAGAGAGCCAAAGTTTCCAAACAAGCCTCCTAAGAACCTGCAGGGGCAATAAAGGGAAGCTCAAGAAGGGACAGAGCATGGCAGAGAGAAAACCAAAGGGGGAATCAGGAAATAAAGAGCTGGCAAAGCGCAGCTGAGCCAAGCCAACAGTACATCAGCACAGAGTGCCCCGCGCCAGGCAGCCCACCCGGCGACGAGCTCGCCGCTTGGCGACGGGCTGGCTGAGCCCCCAGGTTTGGGGTCAGGGAGTGAGACAATACACAGTTTACGTCACTTTGCTGCTTCTGCTGCACCTCCTGGGTTCACACTATGTTTTCTGCAACCATAAATGGCTCCTGATTTGGGCTTTGAGAGAAAGCATCCAAGTTACTACGAAACTCTCACGATTCCACAGGCCGAGGTTATGAGAAAGCAATTGCCTAACTCTGAGAAAGAATCCAGATACAAAACCAAGTAAAAATAACATCTCTAAACCCCAGTTATTTCTTTCATGCTTATAAAAGGTTCTCATGCACAAAAAAAAGCTGCTTTTTTTTTTCCTTTTTTTTTTAGAAGGAGAAGCACTAGTTCTGCTGTTCCAGCACACCCTGCTGTCTAGGCTCTTAATGGTGTACCACATTTGATTAATACTTACGCCACAGCCAAGTGATGCTTCACTGGTATCTTCACAGTACTTCATTACATAGAAAAGATACATTTAAGAACGTATTTCATATTATTCTAATTGCTGCTAAAATACACAAACCTTATAAAATGATTTCGCTTTATCTCTCCCCGGCCCCTACACAAAATAAATAAGTAAGTGGATCTGCGGCTGTATGTAAAAGCATTTCTTTGCATTTCAAGCTTTTCAGGCTTTAGAACAGAAACCGTAGTGTTTAGGTGAGCTCGACGGGACAGATCTACGAAGGTATGACTGACTATGGACTGGGCATACGCGCTGTCCCGGGTTACCCTGTGGAGAGGGACCAATCAAAGAAAAAATACATCTCTTGTAACTCTAGCGGTGTGTGTGTATATACATAGACACGAGCGAGATGAGAGGACGGTGGTTATCATTTCAAGCCCAACACAGATCTAGGAAAGCCTCTGCCCTTTGATTTTTCCCCCTATCAAACCACAACTCAACCGAGTTCGGAAATGGATTACGGCCGATTCACAACATTCCTTCAGAAATGAAACGTGTGATCTTCGTCCTGTACCATAAACTCATCTGAGTGCTCTGAGCGATTCAGGATAAATTCCCCCTCCATCACTACACTAAACCTCTGCTTTTTTTCTTCAAGTCATTTTGCACCTAACTAGTTTTTGGAAAGCGAGATAAAATAGCTAGTGCTTAATATAGCAAGTCAAAACTTAAATCCCTTCTGCATCCCACAACATACAGGGGTCACTCTCTGCTGCCCGAGGTTTTCCAGAAGCATTGACCAAGCTGTGCACAGAACAGCTTTGGGACAGGGGACGAAAGTTTAAAAACAACAGAAAAACAAACTCCACCAGAACTTTCTAGTCTCTTTTCCCACTTGTTCTCTCTGTGCAATCCAAGCCACTCTCTTAGCCGAGCTACGACTGTCAGATGCGTGTAGCCAACGGGAGATAACTGAAGTCCAAGCTAAATATTCCAGCCAGGCCCTGCGAAGTGAAGAGGCTGCTCATCTCCAGCTCAGCCCACGCCAACCACCTAGTTCTGGTCTCCAAGGAGCAACACCACAAACATCGTCATATCCGGCACTACCAACACAATTTCTGTCTTCAAGTCAGTGTTTCTCAGGAGAGCAAGAGCACAGTGCAACACAAATCCTGTTCTGGAAGCTTGAGATACCAGAGTTCATCTGGAGGACGCGAACGGGACCTTGTCCGTACCGCCAGCCCCAGAGGTACCGGAGCTCCACTCCAGGGGACCAATGAAGCCAAACACAGATTTGCACCAAGCAAGTGGCAGCAGAACCGCGTAGGAGACAGCCAGCCACTCCGCAGAAAACACTACGCTCCTCAAAACTCCGCTAATTACTTAGATTTGTTTTCGTTGTGTCGACATCATGAAGATACTCTACAACTTTGCGAGCAATTCCATCTCTCTACGTCCTTCCTGCCTCTTCCTCCACATGCACTGAACAATAGCATCTATTTTCTTTTCCGTTTCCAGTAGTTGTAAATAGAGGTAGCTGAGCTACTTTTAAAAATCACGTTATGCTTTGAAGAGGAGGAACCTTTCAAAAGTTGAAGTCACCCCTTAGCTGCACAATCTCTATTAATACTATAAAAATATGAGAGGACCAAAAGAAAATAGATGCGCGTAACTTTTGCATTTGGCACCTTTCGTCTAGATATTCATACTGCTCAAGTATTCTCTTTTTAATAAAGTTAATGCACACATAGGACACACCACATCAAAGGTTTGCTACATATTTACAAGGCACCAACCCTTTGTCACTTTTTACACGAAGAAAGAACCGATAGAAAGCACGTCAGGACCCCCCAAACTGTAGTATTGGACATACTTCAGTTCAGCACAATTCATGAACATTTGGCCTGGGAAGATTAAAATAATCCAGATCCTTCTTACAATATAGAAACTGTAAACATTTTATAGCTGCCTTTAGGATTGGTGTATTGTGCAAAAGTTATAATTATTACTGTGGATAAGGATTTATGGCAGAAACCACATAAAAACTCTGTAAGAAGGTGCTATTTCTATAATACAAAAACAAAACGAGGGAGAGAAGTCAGAATCGGGACTCAAAATGTCATGTTCTGATCAAGAAGCTGGAAGCCTCCGTAATGGGATGAACTTGTAGTGTGTAGGGGGAAGAATTTCTATAATTTAAGGCCTAATGACTAAGGCTTGGTTTGACCAATGAAGTGTGGCGATCTGAAGCTTTAAAACAAATGCAAACTGACATGGAAAAGCACCACTGTGAAACGTGAGTGGAGTCCCCGCACAACTTGCTTGGTAGAGTTTCTGGTAAAATCCCTGCAGTAGAAGGCCATTGAAGTTCTTTTAAAAGTGTTCCAAAGTGTTTCAGCTGTCAATAGTTCCATCCCATGAGATGGCTGACCCTGGCTTTTTCTGTCATCTTCCGCACCCTGCCTGACCTGGAAGTACCAAGGTTCAAAGGATCCTCGGTGTGCACAAAATTGTCGTTATCGGAATCGTCGTTGTACAGGACAGTTCTCCTGCCCTCGTTCCTCGTTTTGATTCGAGGGGGTCTGCTGAATCGCCCGCCAAACACGTTCTCACCAAACTGTCCTCCAAACAGATTTTCAAATTCATCGTCTGTGATTCGGGCACGTTTTGCTCTGGTGGCTCCTCGCGAGGCTCCTCGGCCTCCTCGGCCTCTTCTTCCTCCCCTGCCGCCACCTCTTCCCCTGCCACAGCCTCTTCCACCTCTCCCACCTCTTCCCCCTCGACTCCATCGCCCCCACCGCCCCCACCTACCTCTCCTCCCTGTCCCTCTGCCCTGCCAATTCCGTTTCCCACCGGTGATTTTTCTTTTGATTTTCCTTTTGGGTTTCTTGGATTGCACAACTTTGCTGTAGTCGTGGTCTCCATCAATGTAATCCTGGTCTGTTCTCGATGTCGATTCAGAATCTGAATCAGAGCCACTTCTGCTCTCAGAACTTGAACTAGATCCCGATTCCCCGCTTTCTGATGAAGATAAACCAGCTTTTTCCTTTAATTCTCTCTTCTTTTCCTCCTCCTCCGCCTCCTCCAGATGCTCATCGTCTTCTGATGCACTCAGTAACTTCCTCTTGACTCCCGTCCGCGGTTCTCTGCCATCCCCGTTTGTCAGCGGTCCATCGGGAGAGTGATCTAAGCAAACACAAAATAACCCTGATGGTTATCAGCATCAGGCCCAAGCCAAAGGGGATACAAACGGAGGGATTCACCTCATCTGCTTTTGAGGTGTGGTCTGGGGATGGCCCAGCTCTGAGCTGTCACCACAGGTGACCTCTATATGCTGCAGAGACAAAACAGGTTCTCCAAGGGGAAAATTTATCAAAGTAAACACAGCCCATTTTATCCGACTGTAGACTCTCTTGAGTAAGAGTTCAGCGAAGATCCAGCCAGTAAGAGGACCTAACAAACACCAGCAGGCAGATGAATCCTACCCTAGGGTGCCGAGACAGAGAGAACTCTCAAATCCATTTCAAATCCATCAAAACCTATTTTAAAAGACACTGAAAGAACCCTCTGCAAGTGGCATTTATTCCCTATCAAATGCATGTTCTCAAAAGGCTGAGTCCAGGGAACGCTTGGAACAAGCACAATTTGAGACAGCAAAATACCAAAAATACCACCCGTTTTCAGAGGTATGAATCTGACAACAAAGATTTAGTATCTGCTTTAACAGGGGGTAGGAAAAGCTCACCTGCACCATACTGCACCGCTGCAGAGCAGTGGGATGGACCTGACAAAGGCTTCGGGGGTTCAGCCAGTGCTCGTTCAATGCCCAGCTCAGTGGAAGGTTTCATTAACATGGCCCAGAGGCAAAATACCACAAAGAGCACTTCCCTTCTAATCACAACCACCTAGTCTTGCGATGAAAATATTTACATTGTTTTACACTTCTTTTTCATCTGTGGTTTCAACTTGTTTAACACAAGGACACGGTTTTGGGGTGGGGATTCATCTGGCTTGCTTTGCTTTTCATAACTCCTAAAGGAACTGCAGTTCTTCAGAGCTTTCAGACCGATCAAGCTCCTCCATCTGAGGAATTTTAAAGGACCTCACTGAAGCGCATGTGGCATCATGTAGGCCACATCTCAGACAAGAGACCACAGAACTGTCAGGAGAAAGGTACATTTGGTTCTTCAGGATGGTTTGGCGTATAGTATAATGCTAGACTCAGGCAAGGACATCATAAGCATCAGACAGAAGCAACACCTTTCATTTCCAGTTAAACCAGTCGTTCAAAGAACAGAACACTTATTTCTCACCTTGTTTCACTGGTGTAGATTTACTCCTGACTGGTCTGCTTTTCCCTGGATCGATGGTATTTCCACTTCGGGTCTGTGCATTTGAGCCTGAGGAAGATGGCTGACCTTCCAGCTCTTCCACAGTGGCCGAACCCAGCGGTTCTTCTGCTGTATCTGAAACTTTAGACAGGACACCACTAGTGCAACAGAGTAATTTTTATCCTCTATTTACCGGGCTGCAGTGCAAGGTGTTGAGTTAGCCCAAGTCAGGAGGTTAATCTCACCAAGCTGCCTCTGCTGTTATGAAGAGACAGATTCCTTCGGGGTGTCACCCAAAACACGCTCGATGTATTCATAACCACTGTGCGAGAGAAGCCCGTACACAGGAGCTCCAGGCTCTTGGCACCAGATTAATTCTTACCGAGGCCAGACCCAGGTTCCCAGTTCTCTGACCTTTACCAGCAGCTGGAGGGCCAAGTTCGGCCAACACAGTCTACAGACAACATATTTCCACAACCTTGCTACTTGCTCTTTCAGTAGCTGGATTCTCATGAATATAAGCTTTGATTTGCTCAGACAAGTTGCTGCAAGAGAAAGAATGCACTTAGAAAATTCTCCTCACCGTGAGATGAAACTGAAGAACTAGTCCTAGTCAAAGGCAGTGAGGTATTCTGGTTGGGTTTGGGCTGAATCTTCATTTGCTTCTGCTTCCCTTTCGGGCTGAAGACACAAAAGACCCCAAAGATAAAACCGTTAGTACAAAAGGACTCAAACACAAAATTTCCCCTGCAAAGTGACCTGTTCCACAGCAAAAGCACCACCCAAGTGACCTCTTTTTCCCAGTGTAGTATCTCTAAAAATAGCAAACAGAATGATATTGTAACTAACAGCACACGAGCCAGAACAAGATTTTATCTCACCTTTTAAAGCACACACTCAGTTTCCTTAGACAACACATCATACACAAGTCAGAAAAGTGCTATACAACACTTTTTTCAACAGTTACTACACAACAGCAAAAAAGAAACTTGCACTTTCATTTCCTCCAGAGGAAATACCCCTAATCCTCCTGCCTTTCACTTACCAGAACTATGCACGAACTGAATTTGAGCTCAATTTATCACCCAAAAGAGCATCAGGAAACGGATGACACCGTTACCAACTGCTTGTTCACGAGGGCCTGTCTACTGCTGTCATCTCCCAGGCCGCTGACAGCGGGTCTTGCTATCTCAACGTTACCTGGATGCTCTGCTAGTTGAGGGTGAGCTGCTGCTGCTTCTTAGCCGCTTCCGGTACCGGGGCCTTCTCCTCTTCTGACACAGCATCGCGGACTTGTACTCAGAGATGATATTTTTCATGTGGTTTTCGAATAAGGCAGAGAGTCGAAGTGTCATGCTGTAAATCTGGAGTGAGAAAGCACGGTGGTACTTAGCAGAAGCTGAAAAAAGTAGAAGATGAGCAAAAAAAAAAGCCACAAAGATGCCCAAGCTATGTACCACAAAAGAAGAATTCATGATGACGTTCAACTGGGAAGCTCTGTACAGATAATTTCCTTCCATGGTACATGCGTATTCTCACAACAGAAAGTGTTTTCATAAAAGGATTTAATTACTTACAGTACAAAATATTTACGGGGTTAAAGGACAATGGGTATCTAGATTTCTGAACTAGAGCCCCCTTTCTAATCTCCATGAAGCACAGCATTCAGGTAACCCGAAGTACCACAGGGAAAACAATTGAACTTCGCTGCCTCCTCACCTCTGTTTTCACTTTAATTCCCCAGTGCCAGGTCCCTGCCCCAGCCCTACAGAGCTGCACACAGAAGCCAGCTAAATGTCCTCATTCCTGTAACTCAGACATCAAAAATCACTGAACCACTTTCCTGCCCTCTTTCTCGGCTTGGCCTCTGCGTAGCCTCACCCACAAACTCCCTCATGGCTATTGCTCCCCAGTCCTCACTGTATTTACTCCTGTTCTCGATTTTACCTGGGATGTGTTTGAGGTATGACAAGCTAATCGGTCACACTCAGCACGAGTAAAACAAAGTCCTTAGCTCCTTCCTCATACCCAGAACGCTTCTGCTGCATCCAGTCTTCTGAAAATTGCGTAAACGCCATCAGGAAGACGCTACCACCACCTTGTACTCTGACCTCTTCCCATTTCTTGCAGTTTGACTCAGCATAAAATCTCTTAGATACAGACTTTCTTTTACATTCTTGTATCTTAATTGTTGCCCAGATCCTCACGGTTTAGCAACGCCTCCTTCTTTAGCTCTGGTACCTAGTACCTGCCCTTCTCACCTCCATTTGCCATTGCAAGGATGGTAAAATGGGCTAAAAAACCTCAGACGCCGGCAGACATCTGGCCGCCGAGGAAGCTGCCATGGCAGAAGGCCCAGCTGCATGCCCCAGCCCTGCAGCAAGGCTCACCTCGCAAAGGCACTCCACAGCGTTTCAGCCAATGGATATTGACGGACCGCTCTTTTCAAGTAATTTGGGAGTTGCCTCACAAGCTGTTCAGTTATTAACAGGCAGGGAAGTTCCTGGGAGCGGGTGGCAGTAAATGACTCACCGAGATTACTCTGATGTCAAGCACACATAAAACACCCTCGAATCACTTATCTGATTTCACATCCTCCACTGATTTCCATTCTAAAGTGACTGGTCTCTCTCTTCAGAGCTGACCCGCAGCCTTTCAGCCCGTGTTCAACACCAAGAGTTCAATCTACCCTCAGTGACGGTGACTTGGTGCTTTCCCTCGCGCTCACCTGGAGCTCCCCTCTCCCACAGCATCACCCTACTCCCAGCTTACTCTCACCATCCTGCTCACACAAAGCACAGCAGATGTTATTCCACTGAGGAACTATGACTATTACTCCTCAAGTGACGAGTAAGGTCACACAACCTCCTGCTTCCAGAAGCATCATAATGCTCTCAACTCCACCGGTAGCAGGAATACTGCCCAATGCTCGCTTGAACAGGCAATTAAAACAGATCGTTATACATATGCGGTTATCAAGCTGATAGCCTTGCTTCCAGGAATAAATTATTGATACAACAAAAGCAACTGGTAATCAGTTTTCTGCTACAAATATTCAAAGAAATAGTTGCAACAATAACCACAGACTTCAGCAGCAGCTGTGATTTCTTGAAGTTCAGATGAAAATGAAATCCAGCAGCGATGTGCGTGAGCAGAACAAAGCAAATTTACAACCACAGGTCCCAGACCTGACATAAACTGCTTTATTTCACAATGCAGTGCTTTGCTCTTCAGATACCTTATTTCAGACACTGCGCGGGCCAGGGTCTTTGGAAAGAAGGCATTAAAATATCTATTACTTACTCGAGACTTTTTATTCGGAGTGTAAGCTTTAGAGTTGCAGAATATTAAGCGAATGTCTTTGTAGAATTCCAAGGGACTAGTGTAGTTTCCTGCTTCCAAGGTTTCTTTCACAGTGCTGAAGTCCATAGGAGTGTCTACAATGTCTCGATAATCCTGTAACAACACCCAGGAAAATGATATAGGCTGTCAAATCCTACAGCAATAGGAACACCTCATGTTCATCCACAACAGTGGCTCTCAGTCATTTCTGCTTGACAGTGACTGCAGAAAAGTCTCTGGAAACATCAGTGCACAGAACCTGGTGCGTTCAACAGGCCTTTCTGATTTGGAATGGGGGAGATGTACTCACAGGGTAGGAAAAGAGATCAACTGGCTGCCTAAAAGGCTCAGAGTCCTCTCTTTCATAGATCAGGTTCAAGAGCTGCTTGCACTGCTCTTTCCAAGCCTCAGGACTTGCTTTCATGGGCTGCCTTTTTATTCGTCGTCTTACCTGCAGGGAGAAGATGTAGCTCATCATTTTCAGAATATTCACATTTTTCACTTTAAGTTCCTATTAATTCACCAGTGTTCTAGCTCAAGGCAGATTTCCACAGTTATTCGAAGCGTGGCTGATGGCACCACAACAGACAGTATGTGAACTGCAGAAATACAACTTGTCTGGTAACACAGAAACACTCAAAGCCAGGAGTGTAAGGTTTCGGTGAGGAAGATTTCAGATCCAGCTCACTATTCTTATCAGCTTTCTTCCAAATTTGGCTGAAAATTGAATCTGTTCTGGTTATCTTCCAATAAAGAACAAAGGTTCTCCAGCAGTTAAGGAGATGTTCCTGCACCATAACTTCCTTCGTCTGCTAATGCTCACACCCCTGCAACCCAATCCGCACAGCTGGGACTGCAGACTCCGGCTCTGGCAGATGTGAGCCATTCCAGAGCGAAGGAGTGTTTCGGTGCCTGCTCCAGCTCCCTGCACAGCCAGACCCAGCAGAAATGTTTACTCACTCGTCTTTTTCCAGAGGAAGTTCCCGGAGCGTCTGAATCTACATCGACTTCTGCCACCTAAAGGCAAAGGTAACGATTACACACGTGCTTGTGCGCACTGGGCAGCGGACAGAGGGGAGAAACCCAGCCAGGCAACCAGCCAACACCATATTAAACTGCTCAAACGCAACGAGTGGGTCCAGCAAAACAGAAATCAGCTTCAAACTAGAACTTGCATAACTTGGAAAAAAAATAATTAGGTGGATGAGCTGTTTCATCTCTTTTCCAAGTTTTGCTACTATAAAAATGATACATAAACGTGTGAGAAATACGAATGGTTCATTTTCAGTCCTCAAGACAAGTCCCAGTCTTGCAGAGCGGTATCCCGCTGCCTAAAAGTTCATGCTCTGAGCAGCTGTACCGAGTTCAGTCAGGTTTCATGGAGCGTCTGACTTACAAGTGGATGTAACAGTCTTTTCAGAATCTGGCTTTAAAATACAACAGAAAATACAATAGAAACTCCTTTGTACAAAGCTTTCTCCCAGTAATTACAAATAAATCATTTTGGAAGGACAGGATAGTTCCTATGAAAAATCTGAAAGTAATTTCTTTCTTATTTTAAAACACATTCTAAGCCAAAACACGTTCTCAAGCAGCTCTTTGAAGGGCTGGAGAGAAAGGAAGGTGATCTAGTAGCAACCGTGGACACTGCCTGAGCACAGAACATGTGAGATACATCAGAAGGTTGAGTTGGGAAAGGAGGGTCTGCTGTCTGAGTCACAGAAATCCCTCACTGTCTTCAAATCCCTCTTTTAGCAGTCTGTGAAAATAGATGCTGTTACTATAGCTTCAGTTTTATAAATGTAATTAAGTTATTACATTGGAGGATAAATTTTAAGTGTAAGGAGAGAGAAAAAGCTAAAGGAGGCGATGTCTATCCCGGCTTCTACCTGTCACTTCACTCCATACTACAACCGGCAGGAAACGACACAGAACGACGTAAGAAAACCAGCCCTGCTGCCTCGCTGGCAACAGGAGAGCTGTTCTTCTGGTTCGGCAGACTGCAGCGCAGCTCCGGCTCATGTTCCCCCACGTACTAACACTGCCTCTCACAACTGAACAGCGTGTACTGACAGAAGATTAAAGACAGGCAGTTCTGAGATTCATTTTTACTTACGTAAGGCAGCTTTAGCCCCAGGTGAGCAACACAATAGGCTCAGCTCAAACACTCAGTGCAACTACACTTAAAATAAAAACTCCACCCAAAAAATCTTTGCCCAAATTTCTTCCCAGTGCTGAATTTCAAAAGGCAGGAAGTTCTGACAACCAGACTCCATGGCCTTACCTCCTCCTCTTCATCAGTACTGCTTAGGTCTTCTGCCTTCACCTTGTTATATATCTCTAATATATCAGTACAGCTCTGATCCCTGCAGGACAAGGACAAAAGCCAACATACATAATCAAAGCTCTCAGAAACGTGAGCTGTCAGGTCTCTGAAGTCAAAGCCTGGCCTACCCGATGAAGCGCAGTAAGACATCTGTGACAATTTTGGCTGCTTTGACGATAGGACTGTCTGGCTCGTTGAAAGTCCTGGCATTATGTTCAATGTACCGTACCTCCCACATCAGCGCAGAGATCCTCCTGAACAACAGAGAAAAGGGGCAGGGAGGAAGGGGTGTGTTACTTTCCTTCTGAGCTCAGTAGGGCTCCTCAGCAAAAAAAGGAATTGGGTAATTCAGATCCAGGATAAACAGGTTGGTAGAGACCAAGGTGAGTGTTTCTGTTCACATAGTGCTGCCTGCCCCAGTGCGAGGCTGTGACAGCCCTGTGGAACAAAAGATGTCCCTCTTCAAATCAGCAATGAACGGAATAAAAAGAGGAGACAAGCCCACTGAGGACGATTGCTGACTGCTCCCACTCAGAGAAAGCCTCAGACATACAGCAGTCCTCAGAGGGGAAAAAAAGAGGACATTATTTATCCCCCAGTTAATGGGAAAAACACCAGCTTGTGCCTTAACAACGTGGCCAAAGAACTCACTCTGCAGGAGGACTCACTCCATCCAAGGCCAGATAGAATCTGATCTGATGCTCTTGGCTTGTGGAAGAAATAGATTGCTGAAGTGGCATTACATAGCATTTAGCTACACATTGCCCTCTATGGGGACATTACAAACAAATAAAAATCCAACTGACCTATAAAACCTGTTTTCAAGTCTCCTCCTGATCGTGGTGAGGTCAGTTGGGTAAGCAACAACAGTGCAATACATGGGATAGGCACTAAGGTCCACTGGAACAGCAAAGGGATTAGAAATGTCTGAAAGACAAGAGATAAACCAGTTTAGATGTCTCAGAAGATAACTAGATTCCTTGCAATGGTTTCTGGGTTTTCTTTGTATGAATTCAGCAAAATCAATACAGATCTACAGCTGGATGTGTCACTACCCGAAGGGCAGGACTCCCCCTCTTGCACCAGCTCTTCAAGACTCTTGAAAAAGCATTTTTTGTTAGGTACATCACCTGAGCTTTGCATGCCAGCAGCTAACCCTTGTGCTAAAAAGCAACACAGCATATGCACTTACAACAGGAATACCACCACAGGAACTAAGAATACAGCTATGTCCCATGTGTAAATATAGGACAGAATTTAAATCAGAGCATTTCCAACACCCCACTCCAACTCCCAGCACTCCATCCTACCCACTCTTCAGTCACGTCTTCAATCCTTCCACCTTTTTTCTCCAAACGTACCAAGGGAAAGAAGTTGCTCAATCCCCCGGATGACTCGTTCGCATTCTTCATCTCTGGAATGGGCCCCCCATTCTCCTTCCTGGGGTTTGTAGAGAAGAGCTGTCAACTCCTCGGGAGTCACAGGAACTCCAGCACCAACCTCCTCCGGATAAGCAGCTGAATATGAAGAATTCAACAGCAGTAAGCACTAGTGGTGGCAAAAAACTATATACTTTGTGTGTGGACATGAATTCGGCACACACTTACTTCCTTCTGGAATTGGTTCCATGTCCCACGGACTCATCCTCTCTCTTTCGTTATTGTCCCAGCTATTAAAGAAAAAATACATTCAAATGTGTAAGACAGAGCTGAATATAATGATACACCTTTTCTCCACCAGACTTAAACCCAAAGGTCCTGCCTGTTCGAAGCAAGACAAGTTACCAGCTACATTCCAAGCCCTCATTTTTCTCTTTTATCTCCTATGTATTCACTGCACTGCTGTTTACACCAAAAGTGCTGGAGACACACTTTTAATTAAATAAATAACAACGAAGTGGCTGATTATGTACTGAAATGGAAAAAAGGATCCTAGTTCTTGAGGTATGCATGGAAACGCCCAGGAGCCTGGGAACCCGTGGGACACACCGGAGCTGTGGAAGTACTCACTGGACGCAGTAGCACTGGAAGGAACTATCGGGGTATTCTGCCTGGAAAGGCTGCTGACTTTCCACAGTCCCAAACCACCAAGCGTCATCTATTATGCTGCGAAATCTATCCCCTGTAAGACAAAAGGTGGCACTCAGCAAAACCAACCTAAACAGTTGTTCAGCACTTCTGTTTAGAGGATCAGCTGCATCTTTCACCAGTGCTCTACTTCATTTCTCACAGTTTGCACTGCAGGAGGCAAGCCCTTCCCCTAAAGGGAGGACTCGCATGTCTCCGGTCATTAGTCACAGCTCCCTCCATGCCTCAAATCTCAACATAACAGTAGATTCTTCCTCACAGTTTATCTCATTTCTCTTTTTTTTTTTCTATTAAACAGCTGCAGAAATATTGTGAAACATAGAGAAGTGGAAAAAAAAGTAGTCACCTATTTGCCAGTTCCTCTCTTTGGCTTCATTATAAAACTGGTGCAGCACAAGGAAGTCAATAACGTCTGGCATGTCGTGGTACCTTCATGAAACAAAGAACATGGCTTCTGTGACCCAGAAAGTGTTCCAAGTGCACAATACACCCTCCAAACACAACGTTTCATGCATTTTGTTTTCAGGTGGGGTGCAGTAACTAACGCTGTCACGGCGCTTTGCAAGAGGAAAAAAAAGAAGGGGGAAAAGAAGCTTCTAAACTGCAAGAAAAATCTCTTGAAGAACATCACCAGCATCTCAGTTACTTACTTTATGGAAAATGATTCTCCTGTCATTTTGCCTGTGATTGGATCCAGGAACGCAAGCTTCAAGCAGCACAGCGTAGGAGGTCCAACTTCATATTTAATTCCTACAGTCTTCACAAATTCTTGTTCCTGTTTATCAGTAAGCACAGAACAGTTTTATTTTAACTCGCTAGCAACAAAACCATCCATGTTAAAGTACCCGACGTATTAATAAAAACCAAGTATGTTTCCACTCAACAGCTCAGGTGATTTCACCCACAAATGTTTTCTTTTCCAAATGCCATAAATCAATCCCAGTCACCTTGAAAAGAAAAACAAAACGAGATGGCAGATGCCCATCCCCTCGGTAGATTTGAGAACCGTGTAACTCCTGAGATGAGGTTCTAAGGAACACACTGGCTCTGGGGCTAATCACGCTGATGGCACCAAAGGTGCCTGCGCCCCCCAGGGCCTCTCCCCCTCGCACAGCAACATACAGGGGAAATGAAAGGAAATTCTTCCTCTTCCAGCGGAAATTCAACAATTGCCTTTTTGTTCAGGTCCTGGCACACAGCAGCTGGGGTAAGGTCTCTACCCTCAGGGAAATGCTATTTCCTTTTCCTGACAAACCGATGGTGCCTTTGGAGATGACTAGGACTAGAAACTGGGAATTTTTCCAGTAAAGCAGTTTCGTGTCATTGATAGAACCACTGGCATACACTTACATGAACATTAGCACACAAACGTGTGCTCTTCTCTTGATAAGAAATCTGAGAAAAGCAGAAAAAAAAGTATGGCAACACTGTGGATTAAGTATTAAGGGACTCAGTGTTTCCAAGCAAAAGGATAAGAAAAATCAACATAATTATGTAAACCCAAGCAAACCCTAATACTTTAATCTTGTAAAAATGTGTTGTGTGTCTTCAAGGATGGCAATTCCACGATCTCGCTGCGCAACCCGTTCCAGTGCTTAACTCCTTCCTCAGAGGGGTTTTTAATTGAGTATTCCACATTTGGTTAATCTATGAGGCCAGAACACCACACGAGACAGACTTGCACATTCCTTAACATTCTTCCGGTTTCCTGTTACCAGGAACTGAACAGATGTAAAGGCTTTGTGCTACGGAAAACACTAACTTGAAGATTTACAATTTTAATATTAACACATTCAAGTAATCCTTTCTTCGTATTTTTCATACTGGTTTTCAATGTCAATCCAACATGACAATCAGCTCTTTGAACTATTTGTTTCACTTACCCTGAGTTCCATTTTGTTCCATGGTTGTTTTTGCATGTTAATACTGTAAATTTTTGCCTTCCTTACTGCCCGCACATAAGCTTCATGGCCTTGCCTGAAGTATATGATCTTAAAAGAAAATTAAAAAAAAAAAAAGTATTTTACAGACAGTTCTCTTCCAGAGAATGCATCAGGCACCACCCCTTTCAGAACACATTGTACACTTCTTGATTTCATTGCAAAGAGCTCCTCTCCTTAAAAATATCTATTCGTAACAGCCCCCAAAGGGGCACCTGCTACGTGCTTTCACACACAGGATCATTATTAACTGCACAGGTTTGTCTGAAGATGCACAGTCATTTCTTCCCGCTGCTCCTAAGCTTCGCATGCACACAATCAGACCCAGGACAGCTACCTGTAACCACCTGATGGCCTGAGAAGCAACAAAGGTTATTGACACTCAGCCTATCTTGAGCACAGTTCAGGGAATCATTGCTAGATGTGATGGTTGTGTCCAACACAAGCTTGTCAGCCTGGGGGACTTTCAGAATTGCTACACTTGTTACCTCATCACCCATCTGTGGGACAAAAGGCGAGCGGCGGGGGATAGTATCCAAGATCCACTGTGGGGCAAGCCATTCTTCACTGGGTTCACCCTCCATCGACAGCAGCCCGCTCGGTTTCTTAAAGAGGTGACATTAAATTTAGAAGGCAAGTTGTAATTATTACAGCAGAACACAGGAAAAACTGATCCTACACACTTACTGAAGATAACTAGATTCAGGGGCAAAGCAAATGCTGGAATGTCAACCTTCCAAAAACCCCAGCTACACCGCAGGGAGCAAGACATGTTCATTATAAATGTATCAGAAGATTAAAATGCTCATAAATAAAGAGATTATAGTGCTTTAGAAATATTCTAATGTCATCTTTAAAAAAATACTACAAAAAGAAATCTGACAGTGTAGACACGATACAGATGCACTGTAGTTTTACAACAAGTCCATCTTGGGGTAAATCTAACTGCAGTGAGGAGCATCAATCCAGGAGGAAACACACGGCCTGTAACATAGAACTACCTGCACAAAAGGTGCAAGTACCGCTATGTCACACAGCAGCAAAACGAACAAGCAAATCACTCTGGTACCACCACTGCTATCTACGGGTCCTTTCACACTATATTCTTGTTTGTGAAAATTTTTACTTTGAAAACAACCACTCCAAAAAACCGCCTTGTACTCACCAAGTAAAAAAGACCCTAAAAAATGCTGACCTTTTTTCTAGGCTGTTTAAGTTTCCTTCGCTTTGGCTCCAGTCCTTTTGTTCCCTTCATATTTTCATCTTCAGAACTGCTGCAGATTTTCCGCGCTGCCTGCCTGGTTTGTCTCTTCGGAGGCTGGAGGTTAATCCCAGCATCTGCTGTCCAGTCAGAATATTCACTTGATGAATCACTGTAGATAATAAAAAGTCATAAGAAAGAAAACAGCATTTCGGTTTTCACGCCGAAGCATGAAAGGTCCAAAGTGGAATGAAAGCTCCAAAGATTCAACCTGCTCTTCTGGTCATGTGCAACAGATGTCAGGATCAGCACAAAACTTCATTCTCCTGCGAATGTCACAAAACCCCAAGCACCCTCTAATCTGTATATTTCAGCAAATTATTTTATCAACAGCAAACTCACGATAAAACCACCGTTCTGGCCGATTCCTGTTTTCACTAATGACCTCAGTGATTCATAGACCGACTGCGTAAGAACTGACTGCACGAAATGCATTAAAAACTTTGAAAACTGGAGCACTCTCCTAAAAATACAGTTCTGACTTCTTTAACATCCAAAGAACACACGTAAGGTATTTATATTAGCTCATGGCCCTTCCAGCCATGAAAGCAAAACATTAAGAATGAGAAAAGAAGTAGTCGTCAAACACAAGCCCATACTGACCACAGAAAGGCGAGGAAACACTGAGGTACGAACAGAAGATACATACGCACTTCTGTCAATATTTCTATGGCATATCTCTAAGTGGCACTGATTTTTTTCAAGCAGTTCTTAATTAAAGACATTTTCTTATAAATGGTCTCTCAAAACTGTTCTTGACTTTTGCAAAAGACAAAAAAAAAAAACCCTTGCAATATAAAGTGCTTCAGAAGAACGGGAAAAAAAGTCAGTCTTCAAAATGAAGACTTTTTCACACCATTTTTCTGTTAAATACATAATAAAAACTTCTACAGTTAGTCACATAAATCCATACAAGTATTGGACTGTTCTCAGACTCCACAGATTTTGCTGGCTACCATTTTTAACCACCAAAGTGTCCTAACCACTTTGCTTCAGCCCATCCCAAGGTGTTACAAAACCCGTGCTGACTCAGCAGTATCAACTGTCTCACTTCAACGATATAATCCTCTGACGCCAACAATTCAGGGAGCAGTCAAGCTACCTGGAAGTGCTTTCGCTGTGCCATGCTGCCGCGGGGTCGTCCATCGATGCGTCGCTTGTGCCAATGGTCTCATCTTCCTGTGTGAAAAACAGAAGGTTTCACTTTGGGGCCAAGTTCAAAGTGCGTCGTTTTTTGTCTGTAGGCAAGTTACGTGAGTTGTCTCATTTGAGGAAAGCTTTAAGGACTGGTGCAGCTTTAAATAAGTCCAGCATTTCTTCCTGTATCTTAATTAATATATAGTCTATGCTTACATAATTCCTGCAGAGAGAGATGTGCATTTTGCTGGTATTAGAACCATAGGACAGTTCTCGTGGAGGTGTTTGATTAATCAGTGTTGGTGGCAAGTGCGCAGCTTTACGCTGCTCTGTACCTCCAGTGCATTTACCTCTGTACCTCCAGTGCATTTACTAAGTGACCATGTTCAGTCTCTTTTTACTTTGTGCACATCTTTAATGAGAAGAAGTTGTATTTAATCTGGTACGTTTTAAGCTCTTCCCTTGCCAATATCAATGATTAATACCAACACTCGATCGCCTTCAAGCGGAGTCTACAGCTCCAGATGAAAACAACGTGCTGAATCTGACCTAGAATCTATGTGCTGTATGGAATCCCAAAATAGCGAGCGGTTTAACACAACCCAGTTAATTGACTTCAAAGTGTTTCAGATTTCCAAAAATACCCAGCCCGTTTTAAGCTCGTTTTGAACACTGGCACTGAGCTAAACCATCCTTCGCTCTCCAAGATCAACATACCAGAAGGACACCACACCCCCAACAGACTCAACAATCTGCGTGTTTCTTCCTACATGGAGAAGCTTGGGCCCTTAGCGGTAAACCCGGTGTCAAACCACGCGATTTGTGAACAGGAAACCTATCGACAGCATCGCACGATGTCTCGGACCTCGGAGGAGCTGTCTGATTCCTCCCGGGCACGTGCGTTCTGACTTGCTCCTTGCTGGTGGTGCTCTATGGTGGAGCGTGTTTGGTACGCGTGCTGCCGTTTGCGCTGGTTTCTTCGCAAAGACCTTCCGCTTCCTGGCTGGTAATCATTCTGTTACCACAGGACACAAGGGGTAGAAGAAAAAAGAGAAGAGATTTGTTTTGGCTCAGTGCTCAGAACTGCTTCTCAGCGGGTTTGCTCTTCTGGGGACTGAACTCACCCGCTGCAAGGTGTGGGACGGCTTTCGCTTCTTTTCAACAGTGTATAAACTAATTTCAATTTCTCCTTTGGCAGCTCGACATTCTTCCTGGACCCTAATTAAACACAGCAAACATTCATTTTATTCCACAAATCCTCGCATAACTTGACAGTCTCATTAATACACACAGTCAAATGCTTCTGGTTCCCTTGCTCTAAGAAATCTGTGCACGAGTCCTCTAAGCAGCAGCCACACCAACTTCACTGCTGCAATCACAGGCTAAGGAAGCAAACTTGGTAGTTGAGCATGGACTAATTATTTAACACATTTCAATTTACTTGAAAACTATTTTCATGGAGGTTTTTTAAATAAAAAATGTGGTATTCAAACTACTGAAGAACAATTTGACTGTGAGGAGAACAATTTGACTGCCGTTTACTCCGCAGCAGAGGCTATCGCTCTAATCCTAATACCTGAGTTTCAAAACAAAACAAGCCAACACATTGCTGAAAATTCATTTTTAAAACTTGTAACAGGTCTATGGAGGGATCATGAAACATCATACAATTTAATCTTTTCCCCTCACTGACTTAGCATCTTACTTGCTGATGCCTGGAGGAAGCTCATTCACCACGACCCTCCTGCTCCACGCCATGAGATCCCTCTCTGTCGCCATTTGGCTGCGAGGAGCGTTGTGATGCATTTGCCGGACCCCTTCGATCTGCCCACTTCTCCGCAGACCAACGTTTGGTGGAGACGTAACATCCAAACCTGGACTTCGAAGAGCTAAGGAAGAAAACGATTTTTCTTCACTTCTAGGAGCCACCAGCAAAATCTAGATTTTAAAGCTGAAGGACTGCCTGGAGACGCTTTATGCAACATAATGCAACATACTCAGAAGAAAACAGACACTTTAGGACAAAACGTGGGACAAAACCAGCTGGTAATATCAGCACTGCTGCCATCACTGCCTTGATTTAGCTCAGCACTTGCGAAGCATCAACACAATTTCCACACACTGAAGAAGGGTAACTGCACGGATCAGCTGCATTCATGGTTGTGCAAACCCGTACCAAAACATTCGCTATTTCAGCATCAGGTATTTTATACAGACTCTAATTAACTGGCACAAACGGGCAGTTCAGGAAGTGAAGTCGCTGGTCAGTGCAAGATCTGTAGGGTAACCACTTCAATTTCCATACACTCACATCTGGAAATTGCCCTTCACACAAAGACAGGGACACACAGGTAAAACCGAGAACCAGGACTGCACCGCACATCAACCTATTGTAAGGAGCAGAAAAGACTTCTCGAGGGCTGGTGCTGGCTTCCAGGCCACCTTCTTGACAACACCAATTCAGATCAAAGCAAAAGTCTCTTTTCAGCATTTTTCACTAATATTTTTCCTATTTCTTCTTGAATTTAAAGCCAAGTCGCTCCAGATCTGGCAATCCTCATGAGCTTTGCCAGGAAATCTAATTCAAACATGTGTAATCAGTCATTTAACCTA
Organism: Buceros rhinoceros silvestris; assembly: GCF_000710305.1. NCBI lineage: Eukaryota > Metazoa > Chordata > Aves > Bucerotiformes > Bucerotidae > Buceros > Buceros rhinoceros. The sequence goes on from NW_010414936.1 coordinate 23,797, forward strand.
GAACTAATTTATTAGCGGATGCAAATCTTTTAAAAGCTCAGGATGACTCGCAGCCCAAGTCCACAGCATCTGCTCTCCTGCATCAACCGCGCTCAGGCAGCTGCCTCAGTCAGCCATTTACATCTGATTGAGTTTGGTTTAAATTTTTAATCACTTTGTGTATTAAAAAAACCCCATAAAATCCCAGTAGCGGAACACTTAGCAGGAGAATAATCCCAGGCTTTCTAAGGGAACACTGAGACACAGCAGACATGTTTATTTTATAAACACGGATGCTCAGCCTTAGCATTTCTGCTGCAACAGGAAGCCATTAGTCTGTCACAACATTGTATTCCCCTGACATTCACTAATTATATACTGTTCTCTTGACATTATCGTGTCAATTATAATGATTATTATATGATCTCTGCAGTGACTGACATCCAGACAATACTGTGTTTTTGAGGAAAGATTTATAGCAGGAATAATTGCAGTCTAATAGTTCTAGGTATTCAGATACAGCCCAGTATCGGAGTGCCCTCAGCACCAGCAGAACGTCCAGCTGCTCCACACAGATTAACTACGGGTACAAGAATAAGGGAGAAAAGCATCCTGCAAGACACAGGCCCAGAACTTGTATTAACACATCTGGATTAGTGCTTCAGGAAAAGAAAGGAGGGAGGTAACGCAGGGACACCCACCTCCATTAACTGAGTGGGACCTGTTGAGTGGGGGGTTTGGAAGAGTTTCTCCTTCATTAATGAGTCTCAGATCTTGCTCCCTCTGTAGCTCTCTGATCATCCCATCAAGGATACTCTCATCCTGGTCATTAGTTTGCTGCCCGATGACTTGTTCAACTACTTCTCCATCACCTTGACAAGAACAAAGCCACAACTGCTTATAAAACGATTGGTTTCTGTTTTACTAAACACCACGGGAAACAATCAAACTTAAAACTGGGGACGATTATTCGTCTGCTCCGCAGAACATCTGATCACCAGCTGGCCTCCTGCTCTCGTGAGACAAATGGAGGCAAAGTTTATAAGAGAAGTTACAATAAAACCCTGAAATTACAGACCTCACATAAAATAGAAACACAAACCCTTAGAAACAGCGAGAAAAAAAAAAACAAACGCTTCAGTAGGTAATAACAGAAGATCTCACAATCAGCATTTTGCAATAGTTTCTATCTACAAGAAAAAAATCTGTTCCAAAAAACAAATGCTGCTTTTTCAATGTCTGTCTTACCTTCCCACTTCCTTGCACCCACAGTTACAGCGCAGTTTATGGGACAGTTCTTCTGAATCCTAACTGGTAGGAGCTCACGGGTTTTGCAATACTGCAGTCTCTTCACCTTGCCTCCTCACCTTGCTACACCGATTCCATACAATCCCTTTACAAGATAAGCCACCCCACCCCTTCTCCTACTTCTACATTGAATTTAAACCGCTGGTTTCAGAAGGCAACTAGACAAACAAACCCTTATAGAACCATCCCGCCGAGCCGGGGCTCAAAACCGTGCAACACACGTGTAATGCAGGAGTGTTTGGCCACATACCATTAGCTACGTATCCCAGCTGAGGGATGAGTTGTTCGTCCTTGCAATTCTCCCTCCCTGGCACCAGCCGCTGGAATCTCGTGGGATGAGGATTTCCATCCACGTCCACTAAGAACGGAGGAGGCATCAGATGTGGAGCCTGTTGAGTCTGTTCATCCAACACGTAGTTATTGGCATCCCGGATCAGGGGTCGGTAATCTGTGTGGAAGAACATCTGATCGGGAATCTGCAAGAAAAGCAACGCGATAAATAAATCAAGGGCTGTTTGCAGCTGTCTCGCCGCTCTGGAATGGCTTCCACACTGTCGCAGTTTGAGCCACCACCACCTTGACACCAAGCATCAGCAGAAGAAATGTTATGACAGAGAACAGATCCCTGCCATGAATGTGCCTTATTACCAAGGCCTAATGCAAAAATTCCACAGGAAAATAAGCCAACAGAGGTGAAGAGACAGAAACGAATGCTTTGCTCCCCTGTCTAAATCTTTTTGATTCAGGTGAACAGCAACAGCTACATGGTCTAATTACTGCATTGTGTGGGGCAGGGCAAGGGAACGAGCTGTAACACAAATACTTCCAAGACAAAATCAGGTCAAGACACAAAAGAGTTTTAAATGGATTCAACCCACCTTTTCATAATATTTATTGCATCCAAAACCAAATAGTAGCAGATGTCCATGAGAGTCTGTGCAGGCAAAATGCTGTCCATCTGGAGAGAACTTGCAATCAAAAACAGCGCCGTGGCCTTGGCCCTCAATCTGTACACAAGCACAGAGCATTCCCTTCACAATCACAATGTTCTCCACAAGAGCATTTTTACCAGAATTTCACAAGTATTTCATCCTAATTCTCTGTCATTTCTCAATTTGCTCGAGATGATTCACACTTACATCTTCTTCCACTTAATTGTTAAAGCTTCACTGAACAATGAAGTAAAACCTTGCATTTCCTCGTCATCCCGAACTTCAGGACAAATTTTAAAGTGCGTTCTGAAATGACTACCTACAAGTCCACATTTTCTGTTCCGGGCAGACATGGGGCAAGCCCGCACCAGAGATCTCCACCATGTATTGGCTCCGCATGAGCAGGTTCCCCAGGAGGCCAGCTCAGGTCCTGAAGCAGTTCCGCTCCGTTTGCTCAGCACTGGAACCAAACCAACAAACCTGGCACTGGGTGCGTTTAGCTACAGGCAGCACAGAGCCAGCCATCCCAGCAGCAACACACGGGTTTACTGGTTTTCACTGCTCTGCCTTGGGACTCACTGTAGTCTTTTGCATGCTACAGCCATGCCCAGACACATGAATAATAATCAGATGTAAGAGATCCCATGAAAAACTTGCTGCTGCATTACAATATGTAAAACACTCTTTGGTGTTGCTTACTGAGGAGTACAGCGTTTCTTTATAAGATATAGCAGTGTTCCCCTAGTCCTGTTGTAGCCTTGGTCAGTGTAGGTATAAAATTAAATCTGCTTTTGCCGCAAGATCGGTTTTACACAGAAAACCCCAACACCTGGCTGATCATTCTTACCATGTTAAAGTAATTGCGAATTTTTGTTCCTTTGTCTATATCCCAGACAAAAATATTTCCATCATGACCCGCCGAAAGTACAATCCTTTGGTCGAACGGATGGGCCTCCAGAACAAAAACTTCGTCATCGTGACCCTGTGATGAAAGCAGGGTGAAAAAGAAGTCACGTGGCTCCATAGCTCCAAAGGTGAGAACATCTTGGTTCAGGAAGTCATCCACAACATGTACCCCTCCCGTAAGCGCAAGAGAGATCGTACTTGAGGACAAAACACTCCTCCCTCCTCAGGGAGATGATGCTGCAGTTTAGCCTCAAACCACTCCAGAACTACAACCGTTCAAGATGAGCTGCTTGGGTTTTACTCACAGATAAGCTATGAAGGAGCTGCCCTGTGGACGAGTTCCACACTTTGAGAAGGAAATTGTTGACTGCAGTGATGACAGTGGCATCGTATCGATCCCAAGCCACCATAGTAACCTTCAGCTTAGTCACCTTGTCCTCCCCAGATGCTACGTTATTTCTAAAGAAATGAATAATTTAAATCAGTAACTGCACAGGGAAACATTTAGCAGCACTAATGTAGTGTGAAATCAGGGAGCACATGGCTGCCACCACTGTGGCTCCTGGCTACTGCGGAAGAGCAAAGGATGGCCTCCGTGGTGGTAAAAACCAGAGAATATTCACTACCAATAGGCTTTATAGAGTTTTGTTTCCTCAAAAAAGGACAAGTTTCTCTTCCGCTCTTAAGCCATCATCCTCACTGACCTCAGTTCTTGAGCCTGAGAACCAAATGTCACCACATTTCACCTCTTTCTTGAAAACTTAGGGGAAAACCCAATGCTAAGAAACATGCTGGATATACACATATATATTTATATATATATTAGCATATCAGCATATAATCAGTGAGGTTCTACTAAAACATCCTTCTGCAAGATGAACTCAGTTTGACATTCTTTCTTCCGATGTAAAATACTAAATATTCCCCAACAATCAGAGCAGGGAACTACCAACATGTTGATTTTTCTCTTTGGGGGGGGGGGACTAATGAACTGTGTAACTGAAGAGACAGAGCCATGGCCTATGGCAAATACACCAACACACGAAGAATAAGCACTGAAGCTGCCTCAGAATGGAAGTAAATATATAGTTTTTACACCGATGGACGATTTTGTTTTGTGTGTACCAGTGGCTATGAAGTGTGTTCTGTTTGGGTTTATTTACCCTGTCATTTTAGTGGCCATGTCCAGGACCACACTCTTCCAATCCTGCTGCTGATAGTGCCATATTCTTGCTGTTCCATCTCTGCTTCCGCTGACAAATCTTAAGCTATGGGGAAAAAAGAGGAAGAAAAGTACCATGGAATTCCCAATAAGCCCAAGTCACCGCTGCTTTTGCTCTCCTACCCACGCCCCCATCTTGGGATCTTGTTTTCTCGCTATTCAGTAGCCTCATTCTGGAGTTTTCCATCATCAGCAACAGCGTGGGTGTGCTAAATCCTCTGGCAAGAACACTGAGGAGCTTGGCAGAGGACCGTCCTTCACCTCAGGAAGGGGCTCTACGAGCACTTTTAGGTTACTCTGCACCTAACATGCACATGTGTGTATACACACACACCTGGAGGCGTCTCCTTGTGCGTATGTACTTGTCTTCCGCGATATATCCCCACACATGGGAGCGTTTCACAATTTGTAAAAAGCTGCTACAGGAAGCGGGCAGCTCCAAGCCGCTGGCAAGCCCGGAGCTCTCCCATTAACACCAGCACAGACGCTGGAACCTATTTCATCGTTATTCAGCACTTATCTTCCTATTGTTTGTGCATCTCTGATCGAAAGAACCTCATTAAAAGCCAGTGAGGCTGCAATTTTCGTATCAGATATCGTACGGTACAGAAGAGTTTATACCCCACAACATTAATTACGTTTGGCCACAGCGAGCAGATGGCCTTGGAATGACTTCAACGTTGTAATTCATACGGGCTGCACATTCCCTTTTTAATGACATCAGCAAATCTCTCGAGCAGCTCATAGTGGCAGCAAAAAAAGAAGAAACTGCATGCCAGGAGCCGAGCATAAATTATAATGCATTAACTTGGGGAGAGGGTGAAGAGTTGAACACAAGGAGGTAGCCCAGCCTGGGAAGCTGAACACCAGTATTTTCAGTTTTAAAACCCTCCTTGTTGAAGAAATCCAAGCATCCAGCCAACGCCTTTCACTCCATTGGCTCGCACTGACCCTCAAATCAATGTCTGATGAGGATTTTTAAGAGAGCTCCTCACAGGAGGGCCAACCCTTTACCAGTATATTCCGTTTATCTCCCAAATCACTGTAAAAAGGCAAACCTCTACAATCTTATTTTTCCTCTCTATTTTTACTTCTCTACATTCAAATAAACCAGAAGCTCTTGCTTCGCCATTTGCAGCGTATCATCCACAGTGACGGTGTGCTCTAACACCCGCCGTGAGCCCTTGGGCAGGCGCCGTTCTTGCAGTCACTCCAGCCCATTCCCACAGCACTGCACGTGGTCGAGCACGGCTGCAGTTCCACTGGCAGGGCTACAGTTTGCCTTGGAAGGCTCCTGCTTGCCCACATCCCCGAAGGCTCCTGCCAAGGCAAATAAGGAACTCAAGCATGTCTGATGCGCGTGTAGGGGAGCCCTCCTACGTGCTCAGTTCCAGCAAGTGAAAAGGAAGTCGATCCCTGGTCGCATAAAGGGACACAGACTCATAGAGTCTGTCTGCCCGGCAGTTTCAGAGTTACAAACAAGACGAGGGATGAGGGCCTGGTTATTCCTCACATCACGTTTAGCCACTCACCTGTCGCCGTTGTTACAGAACTGGACTGCAACCACTTTGTCCTGAACAGGAGGGAAGAAAATAATAGCAGTAAGTGCTTTGTAAGCTGAAACACTCATCCAGAAAGATCTTAATGCTGAGCTGCTATTTAGCAAACACACACACTATCCTACACCACACTGTCCTACAAAATCAAGATCAGAACAGTCACATGGAAAGTTAAAGCTTCCCCAGACATACTGTGTTAAACACAAACAGAAAATTTCAGAGCGACGATGGTTTCATGTTGCTCCAGGGATAGAGACGATTTCCCACTCCGTCTCCTGACACCGAGATGTTCAGAAACTGCGGCAGCTCTGTTCCTGCCTGCGTACAGTGCCACAGGACCGGGCGCACCCTGGGGAAAGCTCTGCCCAGGAAACCCTGCACCTCTCAGACTATTCATTCCTGAACTGGTGAACACAGGAAACTTTTTTCTCCTTTTGCGAGCAAAATCCCTTTTTCTTTTTTAGCCTGAAGCTCTGAGGTGTCCATGTGAGACCCAGGGCTCCCAGCGAAGTGCACTGAATCAATTTAGACCTCAGCCTTAATCCATAAAGTGTTGTTAAGGTGGGCAGCGGGGCCGTTAAGGTTCAAAGATCGATGCTGTGAAGCCCTCACAAGTGACAGCCCTGGTAGTGCTGCTATAAACTTGCCTTGCTGATATATTGTTTGCCACACACACGACAAATACTACAATCATCACCTGCTCTCGGTAACAACCAAGAAATGAAGAAAGATTTGATACTATTTTAGTGACGATTTTTAAGGGGTTTCATTAAAACTGAGGCACCCAATGGTTTTAATTAAAGCTATCAAGTCTTGAACTCAAAAGCCACCGCTGACAACCATCGTACAGACATTTAAAACAGGTGGGATTTTTACAAGAAGCCCTCCATGTTCCCTGAGAAAGGATGCTTTTAAGCTTGCTCTATTTTCTAAATGAAATCACCATCATGATCCTTGACTGTGCACTCTAAAACCAGAATTACTTTGGGTTTTCTTGTCATGTGGATTTGTGGTGACAACCAAACTTAAATATTCAATAGTAAATTTAACAGGAAAAATCCCATTGTGCACGAAAACTGCTTTAGTTCCTCATTCCAACACAGCCTTTCTTCTAGAATATGGGGGAATCATCTAGTCCCTCGGTTTCCCGGGGGAGTGAACTACCTAAAGCATATTTTGCACACATCTCCTGCCTCCGAGGAATTGAAAAATGAACATACCACGACTTTCCAGCCATTTAAATACCACAGTGGTGAGAGCCAACTCAACTCTACAGACAGAAAACAAGTCCAATACAACAAGTCCAATACAACTCAACTCTACAGACAGAAAACAAGTCCAATAGGCAGTACAAAAGCAAAGCTCCCGGAATAAGGTAAAGCAGGGAAAAAAAGATTTGCTTTCTGATTTGTCTCTTACCGTATGAGACTCTAACTCGGCCATTTTCTCGGGAGATTCTGAGCCCAAATAATAAATTCGTATCACATGGTCAGTGCTACCTGTTGCAATGAACATGCCACCTACGAGAGACAGGGTTTGCCGTCAGAAGAAAAGCCATCCAAGGAGCAACCGGTTTTGATTACCACTTTATTGCCAGAGCAACAAGCTACGGTTTTGAGCAGAAACTTTCCATATAGTGAAAACACACGTCCTGAACAAAGCAGTTAACTCTGACAGCTCCTCCTTTGACCTGTACCCTTGCAGCTTTAGCGTAACTATGAGCTCTGCAGTATCTCCCAGCTGCAAAACCTTCTACCCAAAGGGAGAGAATATTGCACAAGTGACAGGATTCAGCCAGCAAAGCGTTCGGCTGCTGGGGGTACACACGGCACACCTGGCTCTACAACAGCTCTCGAGTTCGGAAAGCAAAAGTTAATGAGGAATTACATCATTTTGTTTGCAAAAAAATCACTATTGTTGAGAATTCAAAGCTGCAACAAAGGGTGTCAGTTAAGCTGAGATTTTCAAACCTGTTGAACTGATCCTTGTAGAATTTAGCCAAATTTGGGAGGTGAGCAGAAGTGTAACCTTTGACCAGAGGCTGCCTGTCTGCCAGATTGCAAGAACTTTTCATTCGAAAACTTCACAAGATAAAACCTTAAAAGGATGTTACAAAGAAAAAATCTCTGATGGGCAAGACAAGAGGCTGAGAGCAGAGTCTTTCTTGGAAGTGATCGAGGCATTGCAGTGTAAATTACAGAAAAAAAGAAAAAAAAAGCAGCTTGAGGCAGACACTTAGCAGGGAAAATTACAACCACAATTTGTCAGGGCTGTGATTAACTGAAAAGGGGTTTAATACTGTTTGTATTTAAAAAGCAGCAGCAGCGCTGTCACCGAAGGCATTGCAGTTCAGAGAAACCATTCAGCCACCTCCCAACGCATACGTACCGGAACTGAAGGATGAACAAGATATCTGAACGCCAGGCCTGGACCTCTCTGCAAATTTCACAGGGCGATCCCTAAATGCGACGACACAACATTTTTACTTCTCATTACTTCATTCCAACACCGTTCCCGAAGAATGGGGCACTGCAGCTCAGCAGGCAGAGGTCAACGGGCCCTTCCTACAGCTCTACATTTCACAGGTCTCACCTGAGTTTGCTAGAACTTATTTTTCAGTTATTTTCTTTGTTAGTTTAATAAGAAAACTATCATTTTCTAAATTGAAAAAACTGTTAAACTTATTTATCATAACACTCACCAATTAAATCAGAACCTGGCAAACCATTAGTCTAACAGCGTACTCCCTCTGAAGCACGGGTTTGATGCCATCTACATAAGTGTGTTCTTTGGATTAAAAGCAAATTAATTCTTCTGCCAAGATATTTTGGACAAAGATTTGGTCCTAAACATAAAAGCTGGAAGTTCTTCCACAATGCCAGCTTGCAAAGCACAAACCCCAGAAGCAACAGCCCTGATCTCTGCTTCCCCTCTGGGCTGTCTCCCCAACACAGGGGAAAAGGTGCTCTCGGCTCCGGACTCATGCACAGGGTGTCTATGGCAGAACATACCCAGGCAACCTGTTTATTGAGTTAGAATTATCAAAACAGGCTTACTTAAATTTCATGGTGTTGGCATGCCACTGCCAGAAGCAGATTGTTCCATCAGCACCAGTAGAAGTGAGGTATCGCGTTGTTCCTTTCCTTGCTGGAGAGAACTAAAAATAAAGTTATAACAGTTAAACCAGCTGACTTTTCTCCCCTCACATGCTGGAAACTGGTAAACGGACGTTGGTCAGAATCTTTTTCACCAACGTATTAGTTTTCTCCCCAAGAGTACAGAGAGTAGGACCGAGGATAAGCGCAGAACCCGAGCTTCCACGAAAACAGAGCAGAGGAATGGGAAATATCTGCATTCTGACTGTGAAGTCTTTGTTCCTACCACACAGAAGTTAGTAAGCTGGAGAAATGAAACAAGCCTAAACACTTTTAAGGGAGCAACAAGGTAAGGAAATACTTCTTTCAAGGACAGTACTGACTCAGATACGGTAAAGACAAAAACAATCCCTGTGTCCAAGCCCAGCAATCAGATGATTTTCTAAGTCACCAAAAAGCTTGTGAGGAACGTGTATATATATATATATATGAACAAATAATATCTAAAATGCAAAGGCAGCACTTAAAATACGTTTGCCAAACAACCGCCTTAAAGCAAGTGACTTGTGGCATGGCTGAAATCAGGTAAAATTGGAAGCAGAGGCAAGAGGGGGAGAAACGAGGCTCCCAGGGGCTGCAGGCAGCGGGGGGAAGGCTGTGATGAATGGAAGGCAGCAAGGCCCCAGGAGAGGAACCCTGAGCCAAACACCTCCAATGCTTCTCCCCTCTACAGGCACAACCTGCCAAATCGCAGGGACTGTCCTTTTCATCTGGATCGCTGTTTAGTGGGAGGGTCCTGCCTGGCAGCTGTGCGGGTTTTTGAAGCAAATAAACAGCGGTTACCAGCCATATTGACTGTGTCACCACCAGAGATCTGAGTGCTGGCCGTTAAGTCTT
>NW_010414936.1:33791-49620 GCF_000710305.1 Buceros rhinoceros silvestris
AGTCTTTACCACCCTGCTATTGCTCACTGGGCACTTGCCACACAACTGGAACTGCAGGGGCACAAGCACAGATTCTCCGCAACCCCCAGTCTGTGCTGCACTGGGGCTGCTGCGGTGTCTACGCATGCTACGGCCTCCAGAACTGCTCCTTACGGCACAGGCTGAGATAACGAGCAAACGAGAACTGTCGAGTAAAGATTTCCAGCTACCACCCTGCTATTGCTCACTGGGCACTTGCCACACAACTGGAACTGCAGGGGCACAAGCACAGATTCTCCGCAACCCCCAGTCTGTGCTGCACTGGGGCTGCTGCGGTGTCTACGCATGCTACGGCCTCCAGAACTGCTCCTTACGGCACAGGCTGAGATAACGAGCAAACGAGAACTGTCGAGTAAAGATTTCCAGCTGACAGTATTCTTCTGAAAAATAAATGTACTCTATAAACACAACCACCGAAGATGCCAGCCATGTCTTCCTGCCTTGGGCAGTTGATGTGATGCTCTCAGGTCTAGCAAAAGCACGGTCACCACAGAGGCAGCGATGGACCACACAGTTAAAGGCAGCCAGAAGCAGCAAGATCATCCCCTCAGGCAGCAGTTGGCCACTGCGCAGGGGTGAGTTTGCCAGGGAACGCCCTTGAGCTGGGGCAAATCTGCACTGCCAGAGATGAGGAGGTAAGTTTTATCCCTGATTGCTAATCCACATCTCTTAGTACCGCTTTAATTTGAGGGTTTAGGAAGGAAATGTCATTCCTTACCTGTATGGAAGTAATGGAAGCTGAGTGGCCCTGCAGCACGGCGACTGGGGCACAGGTTCGAAGACACCACACTCGGACGACTTTATCACAACTGCCCGCAGCGAGCAGCGTGTTCTCATAGTTAACGGCCATGTCCGAAATCTCAGCCGAGTGTCCTCGCAACGTTGAGAGCAGGCGCCCGTCATCTGTAGCCCAGATTTTGACCAAACAATCATCTGACCCCTAATGCCACACAAAAATTTCCAAAGATTACACAAGATAACATACATGGTTCACGTGTTCATAGCATACACACGCGCTGTAGGCGAACAAGCAACTAAACCCTGGCAGAAGCAGCACCTCGGTGGGATTCCAGAGCAGCACAGCCACAGAGGCACTCCCAGAGAGCACCGTGCAACGCCACGTGCCACCAAGGAGCCGTGTCAGTGGGATTTCGGTTCAGGACGGGACACGACTCAAAAGCACCTCCAACACAGATCACTCTTTTACCTACAGCGGCAGCTACATGATTTCATACTCAATCCCAGCACTGCCAAGGTTTTTTCGACAGGTCACAGTCCTCTCCACTCTCTCTCCAGACAGTGCAGAGAATACTCACAGCAGCGGCTGGGGCTGCCACGCTACATGCTGCAACGTAACACAATAAACCCAACCGCAATACCTGTCGGTATTGACTTGAAATTACATTTCATTAACTGCGGCTAAATTCGAACACAAATCACTTTCAGTTCTTCATGTCACTGCAGATGAGGAAGATTTCTTGATGGCGTAAGCAAAAATGGAAAGGCCCTCACTGTGACCCAGAGTAATTATCATTAACAACATCTCCATTTGACCAGTTCCTAATGAGCAAGAACACAGAGACCCCCATTAGCTGCCCAGGTAATCTGTTTCTAAACTCTTACTGACAAGAGAGAGGGCAAAGACAAGGCAGGGATTAACAGTAACAGTTAAAAGACATGTTATCAATTGGAAAAAATCTGCTAATTTTTAAATATGCCTAACAAAAAGCCAGGGCAGTGTCATGGTATGTTCTACCGAGGAAGCAAAGTTTCAGTCTACCGGCGCCGTGAGCAGTTTTAAAATAGCAGATCAAGTGTAAAGTGAACATTAGCACAGGAGGGGATGCCCAGCCATCTGAAGGTTGTCCTGCCCTTCCTTTCTGGCAGCCATGTCTGCATCTCAGTCAGTGACCAAGAGGCTGTTCCAGGACTCAGGAAAGGAAGAAATCAAACCAAGCGGAGCAACCGGCCAAGAAAAGTAGAACTTTTAAACTTACTGTAAAGATCCTTCTGCCGCTGCGATCGAAGGCGATACAATACACAGAGGATAGATGTCCCAAAATCCTCTTATGCATTTTCATGTGTTGGTAGGTGGATGTTGGGAACAAGTGGCTGAAACGTCCACATCCAGTTAATTGCCTGGCAGAAATTATATTGACTGGGAGGGGAAAAAAAGAACAAAAAAAACAAACCACAAGAGGGAAACTAAGACATTAATTTTGCCCAGAACTCAAAGTAAGTAAGTACTAAATTGAATATAAGGTTTGGTAACAATGATGTTACCATAACATGTTTTATTATTATAATCCCTAAACCTGAGCTTCTTCCACCTTACCAGGACATTCTGCACAGTCTCTTAAAAAGAAAGCCCGCTCCTGAGGAAGCCCTTCGCCACCTCCCCCACCACACACTGCACCTGCTTTCTTAGGCCAAAAGATCACTCAAAGACCTGACAGTGCTGTAACGGGGTGGTGGGGAGCCCTGGCCATAGCAGGCTCCCCGAAGAAACCCCGTATCCTGTCTGCTGCACACCAAAGTTGGTTGGGCTTCTGAGAGCAGCATGGAGCTCTTCGGGGCCTTTCAATCCTTTAGTTTAAAAGTACGACGAACTTGACCCATTTCCCTAATTGCATAATCATATCGTTGACTATCCACACAAAAAAAGGCTATGGAATATGTTAAAAAAACCCCTACAAAGTCAAGAAGCATCGTTTCAGTGTTACTGGCCCTGTAAGTTTATATGATTAAAGGACTTATACACAAGTAGAGAGATAAATGGGCAAGGAAAATTACTTCCTGTAAATCTGGAAAGAATTTTTTTGTTTCTCAGTTTCATGCTCTGAAATTTGGACTATTTTTTAATCACTGGATGCAATTAAAACTCTATGTACTAGGAGAAAAAAAAAGGTGCATAAAAGGTGTGGATGCCTACAAAAGCCATCAGGCTCACAGCGCGACCTCGCCTTTGATCAATATTTGTTTTTCAGGTAAAAACACCCATTCAGCACCTATCTGCACAAAAAGCAAATCTCACCAAACCAAATTAATTCACTATCTACCTACTATTCAATTGACACCTGATATTACCCAGGAACTGTCTGCCCTAGCAAAGCAAAAATGAAATCTTTAACCCTTTTTTCCAGCTCTTACAGTGAAGGCACAGGGATTCCGTGGTGATAAATGCTGCCTACTCAAAATCCCTCCCGTTTCCTGGAGTGGATTCAGCTTCAGAGGACGACAAAGTCACTTCACCTCTTTGTGTGCCCATTTCCCTGTTTGCACAATGGGGACAAGACTCCTCATCTCCCGCAGATGTAATTTTGTAATTTTTTGTAATTACAAAATAAAAAGCTTCAATCGCACGTCTCGGAGGAACACAGAACTGTTGTTGTGCCATGAGAAGAACCGTCTTGACCAAAACAACAGCTTCTTTGAACAAGAAGTAGCCAGTATTTGATGTATCGCTATAGAAATGCTCAGGGGGTACCAGAAACACACGCACAAAGCTGTGGCTGAGAGTTTCATCTTCCCACACTTTATAAACTAGCACTGCCTTCAAAGGCACTGCCAATAAACCCCCTCCCCGTGAAACAGAACAAACATCCCCAGCTCCGGTTCTCCTATCTTTTGGTAGATTAATACACAGTATCTAAATAGGGAATTGCCCACACATGACAAAAATCCTTGAGAAATTTGCTTTCTTAGGTATAATGAAGATATTGTACTCAGAGGGTCTAAAAGCATTTTAAAAAGCCCGTATTCCCACACAGGGAGTCAGCAACATAGTAGCTCTAAAAACTTTCAGCAACGGATCTCTTAGTGCTTGTGTGTGATGCCACCCAGGGCCTCAGAGCTGCCAAGTCTACCCCAGCACTGCTTCCTGCCAGGAAAACAACGTACAAACCCCGGGGTTTTTCCACACAAAAAGTAAGCGCATCTAGCTGTCTTGTTAAGAAAGGTGAGTTTGTTTTGTCGACAAGCAGACAGGTCATCTCCTCGGATGAAGTTCCTCACCTCCATGACTGCTCTCTGGTGCAGAGGTGCCACCACTCCTGCCAGGAGGAGAGATGGGCACCTTGGTCCCACCCCAGCCCCAGTACAGCCACGCTGGGGAAAGCCCTGGCTGACACATGCTAGTGCCTCCTCCACTACCAACTCTGGTACCTACGGAGGGGGACCTGCAGTAAAATCCAGGCATCTTTCCGTTCCTCTCTCACAGTCCTTGGTCCTTCAGGCAAATCACTTGGTGCCAGTGTGGGCATAGTTACATGGGGCAGGAGTGGGTCACAAATGCCGTACAACAGCAATTCTGAAATCACAACCCACTCTACTAGAGGTAACAGCACAAACCCTTGCAAGAAAGCTCACCCAGGAAGGATAAAACCAAAACCTTGCAACAATATTCCATCAATGAAAATAAGATTTAAAAAAAAAAAAAAGCCATCATCAGACATGACAAATTGCCAAGTCAAGTCACAGCTTCAGAAGGAATTAAAACATTTCAGCGTGGATAAAACCAGTTTTCAAACCGCTCAAATTCCTCCTCTCCCTAAAAACCTCACTCTGTTTTTTGTGAGCAACAATAGGAAACAGAATAGTGGTACAAACATCTGATTTTAACATTGGTTTCTCTAGTGTGAAGGCTTTTGCATCAGACTATTTACCCTCTGAAACAAGCACTATGACTCTGCAATGAGGATGTAACATTTTGCACAGTCAGGAGACGTGGTGGGGAAGCAAAGCTGTGACCTCATCGCAGGGCTGGATCGAGCACGAAGACCGGGTACCACTCACAGCATGCAGAAGAAACACGAGTCTGGATTTAACACACGCGCTGGAGAATAAACACGGTTGGCTCACACATGCACAGTATCTTCTCAGAGAGTGGATGAGCGGCCACAAAGACAGCTAGATCCAGGGAAAGCACCAGGAGAACAAAGTGTTCCAGCATGCAGAGCTGCTGACCTCATGGAGCTCATTTAGAGCAGAGAAACACCATCGATTCCTGACCTTGCCAGAGCTCTGCTGTTGGCAGGCCCAAGGTAGCTGGATCACCTTGACTGTGCGTTTCCATCCAGCTGAACTGCTGGTTCAATCAGACTATGCAACAGACTTCCCGGTTCCAAATTTTGTGTTATTTTCACTAACAACAGCTAATAAAGATTTTCACGCTCAGATTAGAGCAGCTCTAGTAAGCGACTAAAAAGGGAGAATAACCTTCACTCTAAGCTGCTTTGTGTTGCCTAAGAACAAAAAAGTCCTGACAAACTGAAGCATTCTTTGAGAGCAGGTTTGTCATACAGAGTAACTCCCATCGCTGAGGTACTGCAGTGACGATCTTTCAGCTTTCTGAGTGGAAGAGCACAAAGGGAACCTACACAGACCACTCCTGCAAAACCTGCAAAGAAAGGCTCTGAAAGACCATCTTCATAGGATTCACCGTGCTACCCTGGCAGCAGCAGAAAGCCAGGTCAGCACTTTCCCCCACTCCTCCCTCAGCAGATCACCACAGACCTCCACGACTCAACACCCAAACAGCGCGTTCCTGAGAAGTGCTGACCTGTGGAAGCCATTTCTCGGAGACTCCCCCAGCCAGAAGAATTCCAGCTCTGCCCAAACATGCTGGGGAAAGGCAGCACTGATTTCCTGCTCCAATTCCACTGTGCATGACCTTTTGTTTGGGTGGACAGACCACAGGGTCCCATCCCAAGCCCAACCAGAGAGAACAACAAACCACCAGACCTTGCAGCTCCTCCAACTGAGAGGGCAACCACGAGCAACCTCATTCTTGCAGCAGAAAAACAAACTTATAGTGGCAGCTTAAATCTTTATCACTGGAAGGGAAGCGATATAAAAGCACTTTTAGCTGCTGGTTCTATACTTTATCTCCCAGTCTACACTGGCGATGACACAACTGTTTCATCACACAAGCACACGGCAGCATCTGTGGCTGTCACCAGTCACCAGAAAAAAACCACCCATTTTGCACGAATATCCATAGAAGAGTTTTGTGACTTTCACTTCAGGATTAACAACAGAGAATTCCCAAACCAAACTCCTGCCTCCTGCACAGCTTCAGAGCCAACTTCTTTCAATCTTTATAAACACCTTCGCCTATTACTAGTCATTTACATACCTACACCAAGGACTGTATTCTTCCAGGAACCAACACTTACAAAAATTAATTCCTGTCTGCAAAGATCCTTCTCCATATAACACCTTTGCACATCCTAAAAAACAACTCATAGGGGAACACCAAAACCAACAAACCAGTCTGTTCTCAAAGTCCCTAGTCACCCAGCGAGCAGCGCAGACCTCTGCCACAACTAGCTAGAATGGTTCGTTAACGCCACATATTCCAACCACACACGGTCTGAGTCTCCTCTTAGGAAAGAGTCAACCCAGGAAATACAACAACAGAAGCTGAGTGTGGGCTGTAAGATGCAAACAGCCATTTTTTTTTCCATGCAGAAGACCCACAACTGGGTTATTCCATCATGCTGTTGCCACAGCAGCACAGTCCGTATGCAAAGCACACTATCGATTTCAACCACAACCAGCCCCGGCTTTGTCACTTCTGTCTGACAAAGATTAATTTTTAGTAATGAGAGAGAAAATGCAGAAGCACAAATAGAGGAACAGACGTGGTGGAAGCCAAAGACTGCCACCATCATCTCTCCATCTCCAGCGGGTTGGGAGAAACGTAGGGGATGGATTCCCTAACAAACCAGAAGTCCATACATTGGCACAAACACGCAGTCAATACAGATAAAATACCCTAATAAGAAACAAATCGTGACCAACAGGATTTATATTTATGCCTGCATGAATCAAATTTGCTTTAAAAACAGTTAATTAAAGTTCAGACCATACAAGGAAAATGCTTTTCAGCTTAAGCAGAACAGCTCTGTGATGACAGTAAGCTGAATGCCTACATACATCTGAGTTTTATCCAAGCCCTTTATCTAACCAAAACTGAAGTACCACAAACGGTGGTTTGGTGAGTGTTTCCTTTTTGGAGAGGGATGTTGCAAGCAGTCTGTTTTCTGTCGTAACAGAACTGCAATGAATTCTTGAGTCAAAAAGGCTGCCTGGGAGCCAGGCTCTTTGTTCTGGCCAAGTTTCCTAAGTGAAAAGATGGTCTCCATGTTCCTGGGACCATGCCCATCCCATCTTATAAGCATATGTACATATTATATAGGTGTATCTTAAAAAAATACTCAAGCATGTCACCATCCAAACAAGAATTGATGTTTTTGACATGGCCACAATCTTTTAATACGTGCACACACGTTATGGAAGATCCAAGCCTGAATAATACAAAAGCAGTTACTCTATTGTCAGCGAGAAACACTTTTTTAGACTAATTCATGGTGAAATCACCAAAAAAAAAGCCATTAATGCAAACGCCTAGCAGTGTCTCAGTAGCTTTCAGCTGGAACAGTAATAAACATCCAGAGGAGGAAAAACCACCTCCTTTAGGCTGCAGAACTCACCCACGTTTGGTGGTTTCCCGTAGTTCACGGGCAGTTCGGGAGGCCGGCCTCTGTGGAGAGCTGCAAACGCAGATCCTTTCCATAGCGTGTGCCTGAAGTCTGTGCCGGAAAGATTAACAGCAGGTTAGTGACACCAGCAGCCAAACCAGGCCCAACAGAACGGAGAGCATCACCCGCCACCCCCAGCATCCCAACATAAGGTTTGTCTTTTCAAAGCGTTTGGCAGAGATTTAAGGGTGAAAGGAGATTGCTGATCTGATTCCTAGATCGAAGCAACATGACTGTAAATGGTGTCAGCCGATTTGTGCTTCGCTTTGGTGAGTAGAGAGTTCTAAACCGACAGAAAGAAAAGGAGCGTTAAACCATTGCTGCGGTTTGAGTCCTGCTACAGGAGCTCTCCTGATGAACTGGGCAGAACACACACACATCTGCTCCCTGAAAGCGGGAGACGCAAGATCTTTTGTCACTGGCTCTGTTTGCCTGCCATTGGTGGCAGCACGCTCTCCTCTTGGACTCCCCTCTGCACCCCACACCCAGAACCCCATTGTTTGTAAAACCAAGACACTTTTCTCTAAAGAGTCTCCAGCTCTCTGCTGCCAACTGGCCTCTGAGAGCCTCCTCTCTAAAACAATAGTGATTTTTCTGAGGCTCTTCAGAGTGCCTTAGAAATTAGACCTGGACTTCTTCCATTTCTGGCCATCTGGAAGGAGAGAAATCAACTTCCACGGTGAATAAGTGCTGAACCAGCAGGATAGTGCTACAGATTGGTGGGTCTGTTTATCACCCTTTGGATCTCCGAAGGGCACAAGCTTGCGTGACTCAAAGAGACTCCCAAGAGCAGCTTCTGATTAAAACCCGAAATGCAGCACGGAGCATTACACTCTCACTCCTTAAAACCAGCACTCTTTCTAAAATAGATCAACATAGCCTTAAATACTAATGAGAAACGGAAAGTGATGCACAGCCAGGGTGAGCAGAAATCCAGGTACATCACGAATGGATGCTGTTTGATATTAGCAAGTGGTTTATACCCCACACGGCACAATGTCACAGCACCTTCTTCTGAAGGGGAAAAACCCACCATAAACCTAGGAGAAATCTCTTTGCAATAAATTCATGGCACAGCTGAGGAAGTGCTACATCTTTCAGCGATTCATCCAGCCTCTGTCCCCCCATTCACCTGAGATACCTCTGGTTCCCTGCACAAAAATGTTTATTTTCTCCTTACATTTTGTTGCTGGTTTCTTCTAAGATCCCAACTGAATGCGAAAGGAAGGAACGTTTCTCCCTGCAAACCTGAAATTCCCCACTCAATTATAGCAAAGCAGGAGCGAAATGAGGCTCAGTCCCCAAACTCCGCGTGAGGAACCGTTTGCAAACAGCGCATCCCTCCAGGTGATACCCTGGAGTGGCTCTGCAGAATGCTACAGCCCTTGTTAGCATCAGAGTGTGACTTCACAGGATTCGGTAAATCAAGTGCTCAGCTGCCGCAGAAACAGGAAGATTCTGCTCTCCCATCCCTGCTCCTCTCCCAGAACGGTGCTCCTGCTGCCTATGTCACCTCCAGCACTCTGATCCTTCCACGAGGTAATTTAATCCACCACGACAGCAATAACAGATTTTGCAATGTATTAGCTCTCTGAATCAGCACATCACGGGATCAGATCAGCTCTGGTTCCTACAGGGAAGGAGTGGCAGGGACAGGGGGTGAAGAGGGAAGGGAGGATCCGCTCTGCTCAGCAGCAGATGGCTTTCAGATCTGGTTAGTTATGACACAAAACTGGGCTCCCAGGATCATTATCTCAAGCAGAGCAGTTCTGCAAAAGGAACTCGACTGCTGCTCTGTTCAAATTACCTTTAAGCAAGGACAAGCAGGAATTATCACTGAAGAATAGGCCTCACCTTCTCCCACCCTCAAAATGCTGCCCCAAATGCCACCCTGCCCTTCAAGCTGACAAGCACAGGAGACACCCCGGAGTTCCTGCAAACACACACACTAGGAACTGAAACGAAAGGGGGTTTGATCATTAAAATGAAATTCAGCCTCACAGAAACCGAGACTCTTACCTTTTGCTGCTCGTAACAGAGACTGGCGCCCGACGCCCAGCAGTGTCTGCACACCCAGGACACTCTGTGGGATTTCCTTGTCTAAGAGGGGTCCGAGTCTCTCGCAGATCCGAAGCAGATAATCCGGAGGGATGTGTGCATTGACAGCCACCTAAACGCAGAAATAACACAGACATGTGAAAATGGGGTTATGCTTGCTTCTACTGGTATTTCTTTGTTCAGTTCATATCCAGGTTACTGAAATTAAGTCTGAAACCCCTAAAAAGCCCCTCACAATTCATTACACCAAAGATGTCTTTTAAGGATGGAATGTTGGAGATGGACATGGAGTGTTGAAAGAGTTGGAGCAGAAATTCCAGGTAGTGGTGGTTGTTAAGATACCCCTTAACAACAAACACAACCCCCTGACACCGAGTTCCCAGTGCAGCACTGGGATCAGAGCATTGCCTTGGGTCTTCTTTTAAGCCTTTCTTCACCCTTCAGTTCACTCTTCTCACAGAGAGAGTTGCTCGCTCGGCTGAAACATCCCTGCCAGGCACTCACAGCACTGCAAGAAGCCAATGTGCTAAAGCCTAAAACCCCTAAACATTCCCCTCAAAGCAACACCCACTCTCCTATGTAGCTGCTGGGAGTATCTTTAAGACCCACACGTGTAGGCCCTGCTCCTAGTCTGTCATCTCGAGAAAACATTCTTCTTTTTCTCCTTTAGACAGAGACTGTTTTCTTTGGAAAGACAATAGGTTTTTTCCAACAGTCTGTTCAAACAGCAAATAAATTGTGCCTCATTATCCAGAACATCCTGCACTTGCCTGACTCCTACTCTATTTACTAGCTGGCAGCACAAACTCGGCATCAGAGCTCATTGAGCTCCTTCCACCCGGGACACACAGCTACACCCACCTCCTTTACAAAGCTCAGCGCTAACAGGTCACTCAGCTCTCACGTACCTGTGACTGACGGTGGAAGGAACAGTGGTATTAGACCTATTTACAACTTCAGCATCTGTTGCAATGTTACGAAGAAAGAGACTGTCATAAACCGGGATTTTGTTTTACCAACCACAAACCAATGCCAAGTAATCTAAAGCTGACCTGCGAGGGACAGGACAGAGCTCAGCGTAAAGGAACAACAGTGGGCGTGTGCCTGCGCACACCTCTCTCTCCTGCACGACCACTTCAACTGGATCCAGCCACAGGCCAATACTAGTAACAGTGACTGGCTCCCTCCTGGAGGGTTAGGACAAGGTTTTTTGTGCAGTTGTCGTGAGCCAGAATGATTCTCCAGCCTGGCCAAAACCACAACCAAGCTCTGCTCTGCATCAGCCTTGGCCTGGAGGGAGCCCTTCCAGCCACCCTGGCTAGGAACGCTCACCCGACCAAAGGGGGAAAAGGTTTTCTGCCAGGTTTAGCAAAGCTGATCGTGATTCAAAGAAGCAACAGCAGAGCTGGTGGAAAGTGAGGAACAGGACCAAGAGCAGAACATCAGCAGACAGGCCAGGTACCCCTCCTACCCAGAACCCAAGGTCCTGCCCCAGCACAGTGGAGGGAGTGGCACGCACCAGGAAGGAGGAAAAGGTAAGTGCTTCACTGGGACCTGATGCCAAGACAATGTTCGCTGAACTATGTCATCAAACAGACTATTACTGCCTGTCATTGGGAAAGCACTGGTTCCAGTTGGGCAACAGCAGCAGTGCTACGGGGCTCAGCGCTGTGAGTCAGGCGTTGAATAATGGAACCACCTGCCCTGTAAGCAGGATCAACACTGTCCCACAAGGAAGATTTTAGCCAAGAAAAAAAGCAGGAAAGGCTCTTCTAATGACATATACAAATTAGCATCTAATTAAAAACTCTTCCACTCTGATGGCAGCTCTCAGAGACGGCACAGGCTCCACCACACATCCTTCAGCTAACGATCCGGCTCTGGCCTTCTGAGGGAAACACAAGAATCGTCCCTCTGTGGGGAAGATAAACTTGGTGATGGCGTTGACACCATCCCATTCCAGGGCTCTTCATAAGGCGAGCATCCAGGAATGACTCTGTGAACACTTCCATGCACTGACTGCTTCCTCCAGCCATTCTAACTTGTTTTGGGGTTTTTTTTCCCCCAAAATCAGAGTTCCAAAATCATATTGGTACCTTCCCAGCTGCACAGCCAGGGAAGCCAGTGTCTAAGCATGAATTGTCTTTCATTGTAAATTACATGATGTAACAGAAGATAAAATGAGATAAAAGTATTATCTGAACTTTGGTATTTTTTTGTTCTTACTCATTCCTGAAATACTATGAGTGTCTTAATGCCACAAATATTGTATTATCTTGAGCCTTCAGTGTGGAAGAGGACTGAAAGCATCTGAAAACAAAGGCAAGTCTAAAGAAAGAAGCTGTGATTTAATAAAATGCAAGTATGAAATTCTTCTCTACATCTCTGATAATTAGCAACGCGCTCCTCAGTCCACAACTGCCAATTCTAGCAATCTACTAACCTGAAGATTAAAAGATTACAAAGAGTAACCAATCCAGAAGCTGTGGGATTTTACTTCTAGGGGAGGAGCAGGGGAGGAAAAAAAGCACAAACCATATCACTGTCTTTGGACATATAAAATGTCAGAGGAAGTCCAAGCCATCCTCCAGCGTGATGCAGCAAGACGCTCCCTTGCCACTCAGAGCCGGTTCAGAAGCATCGCTGCTGTTCTGTGCCTAGAAGGAGGCGCTGAACCAAACCTGGCAGCAAATATCCTACCAAGGGGGCGAGCATAAGTTATTCCACGAGCAGCCCTGACTTACGCAGGGCACCCACTCAGAAATGGAAAGGGACTTTGTTGCTTAAAGCTCCAGAGACAAAGCCATGGTTTGATAACGAGAGGGGCCTGGGCACCATTGGGAGGTAGAAGCTGGATGTGCCAGACTCCCGGAGCATGCGGCAGGTTCCTGTACGTGTCTGGTGGTCATTGGCATGGGACACCCAGCCATGGAGCAGCTCAGATCAGACGTCTGCTTGATCGCTGCTCAGGCCAGAAAATTGGTCAAATCCATCACAAGTCAGAGTTAAGTCAGCACAAGTGAGCTGCGGAAGCACTGAGACTTTAGCGCACGGTTTTATTAGCCTGTGAACTTTTCCCTGCGACACTTCCTGTGGAGCACATTGCACAGACCAGGCACAGACCACCGTGACCATCTCCTTTATCAATGTGCCCTGCTTGCCAGATTTCCACCCCAGCCAGAGCCATGCCAGGCTCCCGAAGAAAGGCCGTAACACAGTGCATATTCCCATTCTTCTACAAGCCAGAACAACCCAAATAAGTGCCCCTTAGTCTGAATATTATCGCTGTTGTTATTACCAGGCAGCTACACGGGCAGGCAGCAAGCGCAGCAAATTCTCCTGGAGATACTTTTCCATAATATCTTCCAGATAAAATGCTTAAACCGCAGCCCAGAGTGAAACAAGCAATTCTATTTTCAGGTTCCCAAAAGAACTCAAAACAGAAATCCTTCTTTCACCTCTGCGTGAGACAAGCTGCAAATGGATTTTAAGTATCTTTCCAAAACACGAAGCTGCAAACATGAAGCTGAGAGAAACAAAAGCCTCCCAAGTCAGGTCTTCATTAAACGAAGGATGGAAAAAGGCAAAGCTGAGCATCAGTTATAGCCAAACTGTTTCATGGATGCTTGCCCAAACCCCACGGGGCAAAAATCAAACAACAACGAGGATATTAGCACCTCCTCCAATACAGCAGAAAATACTTTTTGAATATTAGAAAATATTTTAGAAAATAATTAGAAAAAATTAGAGTAATACAGACCAAAACCATGCTCAAGGAGAGCTTTTAAAAGAGCACGTGAAAATAATGGAGAAGAGCTGGAAAGGCACTAAGTGAGAGCAAGTCCTGCAGCCTGGGATAAACTATCACTAAGAAAATGTTTTGTTGCCTTCGGACAGGAAAGGCCCTGTAAATGTTAAAATGTGAGAGCACAAGAATGCCACGAGTCCTCTGTCACAGTAACCAGCCAGGTCCAAGGATCCAAAAACTTTCAAGAGTTGGTTACAGAATCAATTGACAGCTGTATCAAAAGGCAGCGGAGGAGACCAGGAGGACCCAGGCAGCTGAGCAAGCAGGAAATTACTCAAGCCCTCAAATATGGAATCTCAGCAAAAGGAAGCTCAGATACAGGGCTTGCACGAGATGCCAACAGCATGCAAGGACACACGAGTGTAAAAAGCCATTATCCCCTCGGTTTCCCCAGAGAGAACCGGTTGGAACCACTATGCCACCGAATGACATTTTCCCGAGGTGACAGAGCCGTGACACCTCTCCGCTGCTAATGCTGGGATTGGCAACCTCTATAAATAACAGCACCTCAGCCCCACGGCCAGTTTAAAGCACTGCAGCCGGGCAAAGCAGAAATGCGGTGCCAAATCCCATAAGCTGCTCCACAGCAGCATTCGCAGATGCAAATTCTCCACTGTCCGAGAACAAGGACCCTCTCCTGCACAAGCACATTCCATGTCTCGAGACCTCGCACGTAAAATCGCGTCGGAGCACAGCCGGGCCGTTACCTGGACAGGCAGCCACGTGCTGCACAGACAAAGAGAGGGCAAAGGGAGCACAAGCGCACGTAAGCTGGGGTTCTCTGCGCGGGTCTGCTCACTGGGTACGACTCTGATTAGTGCATCCGAAATTCTCTTCTGCCTGGTGGTACCTGACAGCTAAAGTAAGAGATCAAACTCAAACAGAAAACTCACCAGAGTTTTCACATCCTGACTAAAAGCTCGAGTGAAGAGGGAGGAAACATTCCCTAGATAAGAGTCACTCAGTAGGTGATTTAGTTGTTAGGCCTTTTCGATGGCAGGAGCACGGGCCTGTTTTCTGAAAAATACCAACACTAACCTGAACGGTCACACTGAGAATGGAAAACAGAGCTGAAACCTTCACGATTAGAACAAGAAATGCTTTGTCAGATTGGCCCAAGCAGAATATTGAGCAAACCAACCCATTAAAAAAGGATCAGCCTTCTCTTGGTTTGTAAAGTCTCCCCGGGCTGGATTATCTCAGCCCTGCCCGACCAGAGTGGCTCCAGCGCTGGGCAGGGAGCGGTAACCAAACCGGGTTTTCTCTCTGGAAGCGTTCAAAAAGGAGCAACAGCGAGAAAAACCTTTGTCTCCAGTTGCCGGCATCTATCATTTGCTTTCGGTTCATTATGTGACTGAGGTAATTAAAGCAAAGGCTGGAGCATTTGCGTTCTCCCCAGCCCTGGCTTTGTCCTCAGAGGATGTTCAGCCATCAGCTGGCCCTGAAGCCGAGCAGTTCAGGTTAATATACAATCACAGGCAACCACAGGTCCAAATTCCAAACACGCCGGACCCCAAGCACTGCGAGGAGGGAAGGCCTTTCCTCAACACCTCATGGTGAACTCTGTGGTCTGAGGATTAAGGGAGAGGAGCTCAGTTCATCCTCCCTGGCACCAACCTGTCTCTGTTCCTTACTGTAAATCATGATAAACGGTTAAGTAACACTAGATAAAAAGGCACTCTAAAAGGCTGGATTACTGTGGATTAGTTTAAGACAGAGGGGGAAAAAAAAATCTTATACTTAATGTTGATATTTCTAACAGCAAGAAGCAACATCCTGTTAAATCCAGGCCTCACTTTACAGCCATTTGTTTCCTGTTTCTGAAATTTTAAAGGCAAGTACATGGTTTCATCAACGCCATCTAATACACACACACAAAGAAAAACAGTTTTGAGGCTGTTCTGTTCATGCCCCATAGAATGAAAGGGGGAAATATGCACGTTCCTGTAACTGATTAAGCAAAACCCATGTGTCTGCAATCAGATTCCACAGCCCCACCGTTAATATGCCTCTCGGGTACTGGGTGCAGTCACAAGCTAAGCCTGGAGCAGGCTGCAGTCAGGCTCCAGGTTCTCCAAGATCGAGAGATGGGAAAGGCAAGGTCGTACTTTCCGTTCCTCCGCAGTGAGGAGATCTCACCGAGGCAGCAGATCGATATTAGAAAAGCCATCCACAAGTTTTCAGCATTCCAGCTGCCACGGGCTGACCCAGTGCCGTACGCTACACCCCAGAAATGGCAGCGGGGCCAGCTGCACCCTTCGGGGACAAACGGCAGCGACTTTCCCGTGTCGCTGCTTTCACGGCCACCCTCCCTCCCCAGGGCTGCGGGGGGCGCGGGGCCGTGCCCGCACCGCGCAGGGCCACTGACCCTCCGCAGCGA
>NW_010414937.1:0-704 GCF_000710305.1 Buceros rhinoceros silvestris
GCTTCCATTTCCCCGTTTCCGGTTCTGTTCCCCCATTTCCGGTTCCCCCCATTCCTGGTTTCCCTGTTCCCAGTTCCATTTCCCTGTTTCCGGTCCTGGTTTCCCTGTTCCCAGTTCCCCCATTTCTGGTTCCATTCCCCGTTCCCAGTTCCATTTCCCTGCTTCTGGTTCCGTTGCCCCGTTCCCGGTCCCCCCGTTCCCAGTTCCCCCATTTCCAGTTCCATTTCCCCGTTCCTGGTTCCATTTCCCCGTTCCTGGTTCTCCCCATTCCCGGTTTCCCTGTTCCCGGTTCCATTTCCCCATTTCCAGTTCCGTTCCCTCGTTCCCGGATCCGTTCCCCCGTTCCCAGTTTCCCCATTTCCGGTTCCGTTCCCCCATTCCCGCTGCCCCCGTTCCCGGTTCCATTTCCCTGTTTCCGGTCCTGGTTTCCCCGTTCCCGGTTTCCCCGTTCCCAGTTCCATTTCCCCATTTCCAGTTCCATTCCCCCATTCCCAGTTCCCAGTTCCACTTCCCCGTTTCCGGTCCTGGTTCCCCCTGTTCCCGGTTTCTCCGTTCCCGGTTCCATTTCCCTGCTTCTGGTCCCAGTTTCCCCGTTCCGGTTTCCCTGTTCCCGGTTTCCCCATTCCCAGTTCGATTTCCCCGTTTCCGGTCCCGGTTCCCCCCGTTCCCAGTTTCCCCGTTCCCGGTTCCATTTCCCTGTTCCC
>NW_010414937.1:978-1250 GCF_000710305.1 Buceros rhinoceros silvestris
CCCCCCCTTCCCGGTTTCCCCATTCCCGGTTCCATTTCCCCGTTCCCGGTTCCGTTCCCCCGTTCCCAGTTCCATTCCCCTGTTCCCTGTTTCCCCGTTCCCGGTTCCATTTCCCCATTTCCAGGTCCGTTCCCTTGTTCCCGGTTCCGTTCTCCCGTTCCTGGTTTCCCCATTCCCAGTTTCATTTCCCCATTTCTGGTTCCGTTCCCCCATTCCCAGTTTCCCCGTTCCTGGTTTCCCTGTTCCCGGTTCCGTTCCCCCGTTCCCGGTTT
>NW_010414938.1:0-333 GCF_000710305.1 Buceros rhinoceros silvestris
AGCATTTGCTCTGCAGATCCCCAGTCCCGGACCGATTTGCTACTGTCTCCCTCGGGAGGGCAGAGCCCCCGCTCCCCACTCGCTGCCAGGGCCTCTCAAAGGCTGTTTGTGCAGAATGTTCCTGGTGTTTTGGGAGGGGGCTGGCAGAGCTGCTGCGCCATCTGGGTCAGGGCAGGGGCTGAATAACAAACGCTGCCCTGACCCAGATGCGGAGCAGAGCCTTTGCCAGCGCTCGGGGGCGGAGGTGGCTCTGGAGAGAGGCCTCGCTCGTGCCTCCCCTGGGCCTCGGCGTGGGGCAGGACCCCTCGCTCAGGCTGCTCCAGGGCTCGCAGC
>NW_010414938.1:533-872 GCF_000710305.1 Buceros rhinoceros silvestris
AGGCGCGGGCGGGGAGGGGCTTTGCGGCCCTTCCCCGGGTTCCTTCCCCGGCCACCGGTCCCTGACTACGTGCTCGGTTTAGAGCGGGTTTTCCCGGCCCTCTTCCCTCAAGGTTTGCCACTCCTGCCCCTGCCCGCCGTGGCGGTGAGAGCCGTCCCATCCTGATCACGGAGCTCCTCCCTGGCTAGTCCCCCTCTCACACAGGGACCCAAGCGAAGCAGGGACATCCCTCCCTCCCTGTGAAAGCTCGGTGCCGCAAAGCTTTCGCAGCATGCCACGCGCATGCTGCCCACGTAAACGCGTCACTCTCAACCGCAGCACCGTGGGCAGCATCAGGCG
>NW_010414939.1:0-424 GCF_000710305.1 Buceros rhinoceros silvestris
CCCTGCCCCCCCCCGCCACAGCACCCGCGCCAGTGCTGCACGCCTGGCCAGGACGGGCACCTGGCTCGGTGGCACCGTGGGACCCCAGTCCTGGGGCTTGGGGCCAGCCGACAGCCCTGTCCCCACAGCTCGAGGGGGGCTCTTGATGCCTGGCCCCTGTATCTGGGTCCCCTTTGGGGTTTCTGCACCCTGTCCCAAAGGGTGCTCAGCTCCATCACCCCTTCTTGCTACCTCCAGCCCCATTCCCTGGCACAGCCCATACCCTGGACAGCAAAGAGCCTCATCCAGTGACATTGTTGTCCAGGGACAGCCTTACTGGGTACGTCCTTGTCCAGGCAGGGGGAAGCACGGCAAAGCAGGCGGGAGCCAAGTGTTGGCTCCAGGATGGCCCACCGGCAGTGTGCGGGGTCCAGGGACCCTCCTG
>NW_010414939.1:538-1090 GCF_000710305.1 Buceros rhinoceros silvestris
GTGTGCGGTGTCCAGGGACCCTCCTGAGCCCTTCCCGAGCATCCCTGGCATCGGGACCGTGCACATGGTTCATCCGGGGACGATCCCAAGGGAGCTCCCACGTGGGGGCAGAGGCTGTGCTGCGCAGTTGGCAGCCAGTGAGTGGCTGGTGGGATTAGGGGCAGGCTGGGCAGAGGGTGCTTGGTCCCACCAACATGGGGCTGCCTTGTCCCCCTGGCTCCCGGTGACAGCCCTGGCATCAGTTTTCCCCCGAGAGCTGGAAACACTTCCCAGGAGGCAGAGCAGCCCCTGGGCCCACCACCTGCACACCTCCACGTGCCCCTGGGCTGAGCCCCCGCTCCTCCCCTGCAGCTAAAATTAAATATTCAATTTATATTGCTGGCAAATCCTGCAAATCTCTTTTATCTCTAAGCTTGTGTAGCAGGAGTATCGGTGGTGTAATCTCTGCAGGGGCCCGTCCCACCGCCCTTTGCAGCTCCCCGGCTCAGACCATGCTCCCCTTTGCCCATGTTTCCCCATGGGATGCTTCAGAGGCTGGTGGTGGAGCAGGAC
>NW_010414939.1:1233-1577 GCF_000710305.1 Buceros rhinoceros silvestris
GCACCCACCCTGCCCGCGCTGCCCGCTCTGAGGTTGAGGGTATGTGCTGTCCTCACCCTGTGCGTGATGAGGATGCCAGTGCCCAGGTGACCAATGTCACCCTCCAGAGTGCCCCCCATCCCCGCTGTACCCTTGGCTCTCCCCTCACTCTGCCCCCGCACCGGGCCTGCACTAAGAGCACTGTGCAGAATTACGTATTTAAATATTTAGGATTTCATCAGCTTTGCAAATTAAGCCCATCCATTAAAGCGGCAGTTTGGGTGCTCCGCTGGGGAGCTGGGCTGTGCCGTGTCCCCGGCTTGCTGTGCCCATCCCAGCCCTGGCCCCAAGGGGCCTGGGACCAG
>NW_010414939.1:1759-2012 GCF_000710305.1 Buceros rhinoceros silvestris
CCCTGCTGGCACAGGAACCAAGGGCTCTGCTTCTTCCTCGCCATTCCCAGGTCTTGATTGATGGAAACCGCAACCCCTGCGTCCCCACTGTGGGATGGGACGGTGTTGCACAGGGAATTGGTTGGGATGGGTGTTGTCTGAGGTCGGAGCAGAGGTTGCTGTGAGGTGCAGAGAAACGCCGTTGGCAGGTGAGAGCCCTGGTGTGGCCAAGCACCTGGTGGGACGGAACCAGGGATGGAAGAGCCAGCCTGCC
>NW_010414939.1:2076-2812 GCF_000710305.1 Buceros rhinoceros silvestris
TGCTAAGCACATGGTGGGACGAAACCAGGGATGGCAGAGCCAGCCTGCCTGGGGCTTCTGGGGACAGGCAGGGTACACCCAGAGGCTGTTGCTGCTGCCCTACTCAACTCTAACTCTGCACGGCCCTGAGTTCACCAAAGCAGCTTTGGAGTGATCCCGGCTTATGTCATTACACCGTGTGACCAGGGAGAAAAGTGGCTTTTTGTGCCCAGGCAGCACAGCTCGTCCTGCCCCTGACATGGGTTGTGTGCAGGTGGGGAGGGCGACATGGCACGGCGCGATGGGGTTCATCTGGCACTGCTGCCAGCCGGGGACCTGATGTTCAGCCGTGACCCCCAGATGCCTGGAAGTGGTCCTCTGGTGAGGGCAGGTCTAGCTCCTGGAGCCCACCAGCTTCTTTGCAGGCTCTGGCTGCTAGCCCCGGCTGCTCCCCACTGTACAAGGGCTTTTGAAGAAATGGCTCTTCCACCAAGATCCAGCTTTGCAGGGATGGAGCACCAGGCTCCCTTCTCTGCGGGCTTTGCCTGGGCAGCTCCGGGCTGCTCTGGCTCCCTCACACACCCTGGCACAGGAGCGAGGGGAGCCCCCGGGGAATTGGCTCCGAGGACCCAGTGGTGCTGGGCTGTGGGTGCTGCATGGAGCTGGAGGTTCCGCTCCCTCCATGGCGATAGCTGGAGGCTCCGGCGTTGTGGCGGGGAGTCCCAGTGCTGGCGGCTGTGCTGGGATCCCTGGCAGC
>NW_010414939.1:2920-3424 GCF_000710305.1 Buceros rhinoceros silvestris
GGATCCCGGGCAGTTGGGCCGCGTCGTTGCCGTATTTCCTCGCTCTGCTCCAGGAGTAATTGCTCAGATGGGGACTTGGGGCAACTCCCATCCCTCTCCCGGCATGGTAATGAGTCAAGAAGACTCAAAGACAAATGGCTCATTAAGAAGCAGTGCTGCATTGCAGGATTTTTCATCCCACCAACCGCTGCATCAGCAGAGGCAGCACCTCTCGCGCTCGCTCTCCCCAGCCCTGGAGAAGGAGCTGTCAGGCAGCCGGGGCTGGTGCCAAAATTAATCATGTGCTTAATAACCTGCCCCTCCCGTCAAACAGCCCGTCCTCAGCCTCCAGCACGTGAAGTAGGGCGGCAGCGCTGGGCTCGCGCCGCGGGACGCCCTGGGTTTAGTGCCTGGGAAGCACTTGGCCAGGAGGGACATGCTGGGGCAGGGCTGAGCCAGGGGAGATGCCCCCGGCATCGGGGTGCCAGGATCACCCAGCCCGGCCTGTCAGGGTGCCAGCCAGCC
>NW_010414939.1:3559-4848 GCF_000710305.1 Buceros rhinoceros silvestris
GGGGCAGCGCAATGCTGCCAGCTGCTCTCGGCAGCCTCGGTAAACACTTCTTGCTCCGCTCACATTTGCATTTCTTCATCTGGTATTTCTCCTTCATGGCTTTTCAAAAATCTTACCTCACCCCTTACAGCGGTGCCTGGTTGGTTCCTGCTCCTTGCAACTCTCTCCGGGCCTGCAGCCCGCTCGGTCTTCTTCCGTTGTCGGTAATTAGCTTTAATTTCCTGATTGCACTGAGCGTGTTTGCTGCAATCTTTGCATCCCGTTCCCATCCCCTTCCCCATCCCCTTCCCCTTCCCCTGGCCACCCCTTACCTGCTGGGCTGGCGAACCTCTCCCGAATGACACTCTTTTTCCTGCCTGACACAGCTAATGAACCATCGATGAGCTGCTTTCAGCTAATTCAACTTCAAGAAAATAATGACTCGGAGCAGAATTATGTACTAAATTAGGCGAGCTCTTACTAAGCTCCTCTTTTTTTTTTTTTTCCAGGCTGAGTAAATTTTACTAATGCAGCCTAATAAAATAACAGAGCAATTAGTAATAAAATAAAATGTTTGCTTTCCACAATCCTTCTCGCTTACAATGTGTTGGGGGAAAAAGTAAATAGATTAAAAGCACAGTGAAAGCGACCTGGCGATATTCCATATTTATTTTCTTCCGACGACCGTAGATCACATTTGCTCAGCTCCTAAGCGGGAAGACCACTTTATTTTTTTTTTTCAGGTGCCGGGTGCTCAC
Organism: Buceros rhinoceros silvestris; assembly: GCF_000710305.1. Lineage (NCBI taxonomy): Eukaryota > Metazoa > Chordata > Aves > Bucerotiformes > Bucerotidae > Buceros > Buceros rhinoceros. The sequence continues at coordinate 4,297 of NW_010414939.1, forward strand.
GCTGCGTGTTTGTTCTCTCCTCCTTTAATCCCCGGCCATAAAGATCCCCAGCAGGACCTACACCGGCAAAACCTTGTGCTAATTTGCAGAGCAGAATGGGCCGAGCTTGCGCCTCTGCCGAGCTGGCAGCTGGAAGAAATCCCTTTGCTCGCGCCGGAAAGCCAGGGTGGCGGGAGGAGGCTTTGTGGAGGATATTGCCGGCTCTGGAGCAAATCAAAGTTGATGGCGAGGTGGCCGCTGGGCCGGCTCTGGTGCCTGCTGGCAGAGAATTGCATAAGAGGTTGGGGCTGGGGATGGTTTTGGGGCTAAGCTGGGCGAAACACGTGTCCGCGGCTGTGCGGAGCTGTCCCCGTCGCTGCCGGCGCAGGGGTGGCCTCGGGGAAGAAGGGGAGGTTGGGCTACTGAGAAAATACACAGGGCGTTGGGTCAGGCTGGTTTTGTGGAGCAACACCCTCCTCGCTCTTCCTCCTGGGCTTCATCCCCCTCGTGTCATTCCCCTCAGAGGTGGCTGCCCGTGGGAGACCCAGCGTGGAGGAGCCGTCGGCCGGTGCC
>NW_010414939.1:4897-5124 GCF_000710305.1 Buceros rhinoceros silvestris
CGGTAAGTGCCACCGAGGGGCTTCACCGGGACGCAGCACTTGCTGGGGGGCTGCTTGGGAAGGACGAGGGGCCATCAACCCCAGCTCCTGGGGTTTGACCTGGGAAGGTTGGGAAACCCAGCCTTGCTCTGTGCCAGGGCAGTTTGCTGGACCCAGACATTGCGGTGGGTTTTTACTGTCCCATCACCTCCCCAGGAATAAAGCTGAGAGTGACTCTGGTGCCAGGG
>NW_010414939.1:5634-5994 GCF_000710305.1 Buceros rhinoceros silvestris
CCCCCTGACCCGTGCGGTGGGGAGGGACACAGTGGAAGCAGATGTCAGAGGGAACATGGTGGTGGGGCACCCACCAGGGGGAGTTTCTCCAGGCTTTGGGTGCAATAAAGGCAAGGAGTGAGTTATTTGTAATGGTAATTATGCTCTTCCAGTTTATCCTAGCACATAATTGTGTGGGCGGTAGGTTCCCACTGGTGGTAATTACCCTGGTGTTAAATGGCGCAAAATTCAGCCGGGCTGGGTTCCCCCCCACCGCTCGCCTTTTTGAGTCTGTGGTTCAGTGGTGCCAACCCCCTCCTTCCCGAGGGCTGGGCAGTGCAAGCAGCCTTTGGCAGGACACGGCTGTGGGCCTCGGCCCCC
>NW_010414939.1:6341-6578 GCF_000710305.1 Buceros rhinoceros silvestris
CTCTCTGGGGTCTGGCTTTGTTTCATTCCTGCACCTGCCGAGCACAAGTACCCGGGTGCTGGTGGTGACAGTCTGCTTGGCTGTTTTGACTTCTTCTTCCCACCACAGCAGCAATATTTGGACAAGCTAGGAGCTTCCCTCCACGGGCAGGAGGTGAGGGCTCAGCCCGCAGAGGCAGAGCAGGGCTGGGAACCTGTCTGTCCATCCGTCCGTCCATGCCAGCTCGATCCCAGGGCA
>NW_010414939.1:6729-7369 GCF_000710305.1 Buceros rhinoceros silvestris
TCCCACGCTGCTGTGCCTGCTCCTCGTGCCCTTCCTCCGGGGAAGGGAGAGACGTTTCTTTTTGTAACAGGCTGCAGCATCCTTTGGTGAAGATGCAGCAATTAGGGAGCCTCGTTAGAGCAGGACCGTGATTGTGAGGGTGGGGAGAAGCACGGGACAGAGCCATCCAGCCTTGCAGCTGGGAAGGATGGTGGTGACAGAGGCTTATTAGGGCAGATGCATTCCCTGGGCGCTGCCGTGGTCCTGTCTCTCCACCAACGTGGGCATCATTGCCCACCCCCACACCCCTCCAGCCCCTGTCCCCTCCTGGGACTCCTGGGGGTACAACAGACACTCCCTGCTCTCCCATCCCCAGCCCTCCCAGCTGTTTCTGATCCCCACGTGCCCAACAAGACCCCCTTGCCACGGGGACCATCCCATGATCACCTTTCCCTGCAGCTGGTCCCAGAGACCTGCCCGAATATGATAACAAGAGCATTAATGATGCCTGTTAATTAGCTGAGCTACACTGGAGAGTAAGTAATTTCCTCCTTTACAGTCGTACCAAAGGCAGAGCCTTTAAGGGACTATACGGAAGAGAAACCCCCACCGGGCACACGCAGCTCTGGTGTCCTGGCAGCGCTGCGGCGCTCAGCCTGCC
>NW_010414939.1:7530-7837 GCF_000710305.1 Buceros rhinoceros silvestris
TGGGGATGCCCCACACGCAGCGTGGCCATCTCTGCTCCTGGCTCCCCATCCATGGGGCTGGCAGGACCAGGGGGGCCGGTGGGGCAGCTGGTCGTGGGTCTCCATCTGCGGTCAGGCACCACGGCAGGATGGACTGGATGGAGACATCAGAGCGCTGCCGCCCCGCGGCAGCTCATTAACAGCTCTGTGAATCGCAGCGGCTGAAAAACTCAGCCAGAACCCTTTTCCTAATGGAGAAACACTTCATAATATTTGGTGTTGGAGAAGAAAACAAGATTCTGATGATGGCAGCGTGTCCTCCCTCGCT
>NW_010414939.1:8076-8352 GCF_000710305.1 Buceros rhinoceros silvestris
GACCCCGCGTGCTTGTCCCCGGCACTGTGACCCCTCTCACCCCATGGAGAGCTGGGTTTCTGGCATCCAGTCTGGCCCAAAGAGGGCTCAGCCAGGGCTGGATGCTGCCCTGGGAGGTTCCCAGCCTCCTTGGTTGGGTCCGGGGGACAGCCCTAACATTTTGCTGGTGATGGGGTGCAGAGGGGAGAGTGACACCATGCCTGTCCCTGTCCCCACAGATGAGCCCGCAGGGACAACCCTGCACGATGCCGAGGCTACGAGGCAGGTGCTAACACC
>NW_010414940.1:0-866 GCF_000710305.1 Buceros rhinoceros silvestris
CAGGTCTCTAGCCGGGTCTTTCGTGCCTCCTGCCAGCTTTGCCAGTACCCGCAGCGCAAGGTCATTTTGGGTACCAAGGTGAGCAGGGCGAGGAGCTGCTCACCCTCACCGTTCCTCTTGTTCTCCCGCAGAGGCAGAGTGGTCCCCATCTAACCAGCTGCTGTGACCTGGCAGCGTTTTCTATCACAGACAAGGATCTCAGCCCACTTAGTTTCAGACAGGAAGGGGGCTGCCCCCTCCACCAGGGGACCATTACTGAAAGGTAGATAAACTCTTAGCAGCACTGCTCCTTCACTCCCTCCATCCCATCACGTTCTCACACTGGACACCCTCAAGCCCCAAGAAACACCCCTGGCTTATCGAAACAAAACTACAGCAGCAGCACCCGCTTTTTACCCTGCTTTGCTCTGTGGGTGAACCACAATAAACTGTGGGTGACTACAGAAGCACAGTTTCACTTGTTCTCCTCTTGTTCCCTTCTGTGTTTCAGACATGTCGGTGCTGTGAAAAGTGGCACCATGATTTCCACTAATCAGCAGAAGTGTTACCAAAAATTCGGAAGAAAAACTCCTTCATAGCAATGTAGCATTAAGAAGCAGCATTTTCTTTATCTTACCAGTGCTGGGTGCAAGGAGGATCTTGTCCTCAAATCACGCACCCAAAGCTTGTATCACCCGATTACATACATATTCATTTTCCCCCCCCCCAAATAATCACAATATTCGAAAACTGATTAATAATTTTGCATAGCTATTACGCATGCAGCTTGAGCTTAAGAAGGTCCATTTTGTGGACTATGTTGTGTCCTACCGGTTGCCAAAGAAATTGCATTTGGAGATTTTTGTGGGAACTCTCCCATATATGGT
>NW_010414941.1:0-396 GCF_000710305.1 Buceros rhinoceros silvestris
TCGGGGAAAAAAAAAAGGTCCCGGGCGACGGGCGCAGCTCCCCGGAGCTCCCTCTCTGCCTCCGCACCCTCCCCCAGCTCCGGCAAGCGATGCCGAGCCAGCCCACCACATTAAAACAACATGAAACGCTTACCGAAAGAAGTACCACAAAGTTTAGCGTTTGCCATTATTACGAACAGACAACAACGAAGCTAATTGACTTTTGAAGTGATAATTTGCTAAATGCGGGGTTTTTCACGGCGTTTCTGGTAACATCGGTTCCGAAGGGGCCGGCGCCAATCAAAACCTCTTTTACTTCTCCACAGAGCCCGGCGGGAGGGATCGCTCTCCCCACGCCGTCCCACGGCCGAGCCTCCTTCCCCGGGAGGAACTCGGATTTGCTCTCCCGTACCGAGG
>NW_010414941.1:567-778 GCF_000710305.1 Buceros rhinoceros silvestris
CGGGCCGGGCATCACGCTACCGTACCCCGGCGCCGCTCCGCATCCCCTCGCTCCGCATCCCCGGCCGCTCGGCTCACCTTGTTGGATGCCATCTCGCTGACTGAGCGGTAGGTCTGAATGGTCTCCAGCTGATCCAGGCACCAGTCGAGCTCCTCCAGCGTCTCCATGGCCAGTTTCTGGTAGGGTTCCTCTGCGAAGAGGCAGACGGACA
>NW_010414942.1:0-267 GCF_000710305.1 Buceros rhinoceros silvestris
GGCCGGGAGGTGGCCGCGGGCAGCCCGTTGCGCGGAGACCGTTGCGGGCGCTACGTCCTCGCTTGAAGCGGCCATGCGGATTCCTGCGGCAGTTCTGTCTATTCGCTTGGTTGCCGAATACCCGATAAAGATGTACGTGCGCTAATGTTTACTGTAACCAAAGCCAGTCCAGAAACGTTACCTGGCTGGGTCAGCCGGAGCGAGGGTATCGGGTAGACCAGCTCTTCCCGCACGGGGGGCGTGCGGGTGGGGGGGGGGCAAGCACCT
>NW_010414942.1:371-4340 GCF_000710305.1 Buceros rhinoceros silvestris
TGTGGTGGTGGGCAAAGCCCTTAAACAGGTGTGTTTTCCCCTCCTCGTGGGAGGAAATCGGCAACTCTGTAGATGCGAAACTGTTGCTGTGATGATATCTCGGCAGAGCAGAAACGTGGGGGAAACTGAGCTTTTATTTTATGTGAGCTCTTCTTCCTCCTAAGGTAGATGTGAGTTTCTTCCTCGTAAACCGAAGCAAAACCAAAGCCCACTAAAACGCTAGTATCTTTACAGTAAGCCAAACAAATTATTTTCTATTTTTGCACATTGGAATTCCAGTTTATATAAAAGTCTCCGTGTCCACTCTAACCGCTTGCACCATGGACTTTGTCCAAACCACTTCAGTGGTTTGACTTCATCTCTGGTTAATATATGGTGTCCACAGGTAAAATTAAATCAGAGATTTAGGTGGCTCCCTGCAGTGGATGTGTGATGTGAGATTATGGTCACACCTAATATAGCTGTGCTAGTATGCTTTTTAAATGGAAATAACTTGTGTATTAAGTATTGATAATTGCTCTAAAAGCTTAAACATTTAAAGAATTTTAAGACAGTTGGATTATTCAATTTCTTGTTTACAAAGACCTTTGGAAAATGAATTATCTTCAGGATTACCCAGTAATATTTATGTTTAATGTTTTGATTTGCATAGCAAAAGTTAAATGAATAAGAGTGCACAGATTTATTTGGTTATGATTTTCATTGACTTCCTCAGAAAGACAAGTGTAGACAAGTTCGTAAGAGATATAATCACAGAATTTTATAGGTTTATGTCTTCAAAGCATCAGTGTTGGTGTTAGGTGATCATATCTGAACTGAGGATAAGAGAAGAGTGTCTGAAGTTAGAAGTTCCTGTACTTCACACTCGCGCTACGTGTTAGGTTGATCAGTTGAGCATCTTGTATGTGTCAGCTTTGGAGCATCAGGTACATCATTAACTTGTGACAATGTATTTGTACAGTGGAAGGATATTTTTTATGAGCAATTATATTAGTTTCCAATTAATAAGTGGCAAATAAAAGCAGAGGCTGGCTAAATAAGTTGCCTGAGGTCACTTAAGCACTCTGTGTCAGAGCTGAAAATAGATGGTGCAGTCTTTGTGAATCCTAATATGAGGTCGTATTTCCTCTTGCTTTCTCCTCTGAGGATTTTTATGAACATAGTTATTTGCTTTGTTTACAGAGTCGATATTTTCCTGAGTAAGCTAGAGAGTTACGTGCGCTGCAAAGATGTTGGAAGAAGATATGGAGGTGGCCATCAAGGTGGTGGTGGTAGGAAATGGAGCTGTTGGAAAGTCCAGTATGATTCAGCGATATTGCAAGGGGATTTTTACAAAAGACTACAAGAAAACTATTGGTGTAGATTTCCTGGAAAGGCAAATCCAGTAGGTATTAAATAGGTGCCATGCTATTGATTTCTACCTTTCCTCTATGTCTTTATTCTGTTGTAATCCTAAGATTTGCAAAGGCGTGAAACAAGGCCTGCTGTCTCCAAGGCACCGTAAAGAGAGTTGTATTCTCTCTTGCCCAATCAGCTAAAATTATAACACTCCATTTTCCATACAAGATTTAGAATTATAAATCAAACGCAAAATAGAATTTGGAACCTCTGTCATACTAAGCTTTTTTACAAGTTTCCTTTGTATTCTGCCACCTGTTGATTTTTTTTTTTTAATTGATGAGGAAGTGGAAGTGCTTATGATAAAGTGATTACACAAATTCATTAGCCAGTACAGATTAAAATGAAGTGGGAAAAAAATTAAACATGCCACAGATTTGCTCTCACTGTGTAAAATAAGCAGATAACACCCAGTTATGTTTGATAAAATGGAAAATACTATGGCAATGACAAGTATGAAATTCTATACATTTCGTAAGCTTATTAAGAAGACAAGAAGACCATTATTCAGGCATCTGAGGGTTTTGTTTTTTTTTTTTTCAAGTCTGTATTATTTTTCCACATAGAGGGAAATGTAGAGGAAGAGGAGGAAAGGAAGAGGAAAATCAAATAAGGATTGTCAGGAAAGAGCATGTAATTTAATTGCAGGGCTACTGCCAGAGCATGTTACAGAGGTGAACCACTGTCAGTATTACATTACATTTAAATCCTGTTAAAGTTGAACTGAATTATTCTTATATTGTAAACATAGAAATATTTTCATGTCAGTTGTATGGAATCGCTCTTGTTCGCTGCACTGATGACAAAAACGTATCATTTTTTTCAGAGTTAATGATGAAGATGTCAGGCTAATGTTATGGGACACTGCAGGTCAAGAGGAATTTGATGCAATAACTAAGGCCTACTATAGAGGTGAAAATATCATATTTGTTATTTGGCAGTCTCTGAAAGATATTTTCCTATCTCTCTACTAGTTTTATTTATTTTGTGTGTGTACGAAGCATTTTTAGCTAACCTTTTTGAGTTCTTAAATGTTTTTCCCCTTCGTGTAAGATCCTTGCTTTAATTAAGTGTCACTTTTTGCAGGATGCTCAGTAGTGCCCTTTAGAAACATAGAACAGAATAAGAAAAATTTTGCACAGAAACTGCACAGAATATAGCCATTCTGACAATCAAATGCAAAATTATATTTTTCCCTCTAGAAGTGTTTTGTTACTTCTGTGTATTTGTAAATGTTCCAAAAACTGTGACTGAGGCACTTAGAAATTAATCTAAGGGGAAAAAAAAATCCTCCAGTCATCCCAGAAAGATAGTTTACTGGGCACAACAGTTCCCTTGGTAGTACAGACTGCCTTGAACACGTTAACGGAGTAATAAGGAAAGTGTGTTTACTTCATGAAGTATAAACTACATTATTTAGTCATATATCTGTTTAGCCAGTCACAAATTGCATACTTAGGCTTTCTTTGCATATAATTTAACAATGGTTGTGAAAATCTTCCCTTTTCATTTTTCAGCATGAGAGATATGAATGACTTGGCACAGATTCCATCACTCAGTTCTTGTCAGACTAATTATGTGATATCTGGAAAAAGTATACCGCTCTGGTATATAATCTTAGAAAAATGACCTAATTTAGAGATAAAATAATAGTTATGCTGTGCTGTTTCAGGGTGATATAGTTGTCTGACCTTTTTCTATTTCACGATCATTTTTGAGAACTAATAGGTAGGGGGTTTTTTGTAATATTTCTGGTTGTCAGTTGTAACTTCTTCTTCAGAGAAAGGTATTTCTTTTCCTATTTATTTTGATCCTCATGGATGTGAAAATAGATCATTCTGTCATTTTACAGCCGACAAGTTGAGCATATAAATTTTAGAAGGTAGTACTCGATTCTCTTGGAGTTTCCTTTATGCTCTCTTGGCTTTCAGTTCTCCTGTGTACTTCTCAGTTGTTCCAAGCCAAAGTCTTTTAATTACTGGGACTGATATGCTGAAATATGGAGTGTTCAGAAGAACTTTAAAGTATGCTTACTGGCCTCACTTACCTCATGTCTTAAGTATCATCTTGAAATCTTGCTCATGACTCGTGTCCAGCATAGTGCAGTTAGATCTCTGCCTTCAAGGTCTTTATACTGACGAGGCTCCTGTGAAACAGGACATAGTCATCCTGTGGATACACATTGTAGATGGTATGGTGGATATATTATTGGTTCAAGCTGTTAGATGCAGTGACTGTTCTGCATTAGACTTTGACTCATGAAGGACAAAGGAAATTATAAAAGCCTGGAATGCCATTTTGGTTTAGCATCAGGTCTGCAACCACAGTATTACTTAATGGAAACTTCATAATGGATTTCTTGGTCTTAAACTGAATAAGTTGATGTTTACACATGGTGAGAGTCTCCAGCAGAGCAAAAAACTTGAGAGGCTTTATCAAGCTAGACTGCGAGATGATAGGGTAAATTCAGCACCGACAAATGCATAGTAACCTGCTTTGGAAAGAATAATTAAATTTACACCTATCTCACAGGATCCTAAGTGGAGTGGCATAGGAAGAGTTGAATACAAT
>NW_010414942.1:4620-19056 GCF_000710305.1 Buceros rhinoceros silvestris
GAAGAGTTGCATACAATAGACTATGGTGTGGACATTAGGGAAAACAAACAAAACTTTAGAACACCTGTAACAGGGAAAATTACAAAAAACTACTACTGCTACTGTTCTATTGGTAGAGCTTGATTTGAAATTCTGAGGGTAGTTATTATTCTGTATAAACCATACCAGCAGGGCCTAAGTGGCATGTGAAAGAATGTGAAAAAGCATAGGAAAACTTGTAAAGACAGATTGAACTTGGCTTTTAAGAGGTAAATAAAAGGCAACCTAATAAAAGAACTTGAATGCTTTGTGTCAGAGAAATACAAAGACAAGCAGAATGCAGGAGTAGGGGATAGCTGATGAAATGCGTGGATAAAAGGAAATTTATACTGATGAAAAAACTTTTCATCGGTAATACATGCAGTGTATAATTAGGTTGGGGTATTTGCCACAAGATAACACTGGAGTCTCAAAGACATTAGCTGTCTATTCCTCTTACACTCTATTAATAAATATTGAGTACGTTAAGGGCATAATAAAGTGTTTCTCCCATGTGTTTCTGCAAAGAAAAGTAGCTTCTTGAGGATAACAAAGGGCTACTGGACAGTTGAAAGAATGCTCACTAATATTTCAAGTGTGGAAGTACCTTCTTAGTATCCATGGGTTTTAACTGTTGTTTGCTAAGGCCGTTACAAAACCATAATAAAAATGGTAGAAAACGCTTTGTATAGTTCATCATAGAGCTGTGATAGAATGAGTATGAAATGGACACATGCTTATTTTATCCAAAAAGCTACTAAACAATTTACTTGAAATAATCACAACTTTCTCTGAAAACTTCAGTTTTCTGCTTTTCAAAATCCAAATTACTGTAGCACAAAGAATAACGTGAAATATGCTTTACAGATACTACATATGGGAAAAATATTTACTTTCTTCTCTCTGTTAAGCTGACTGCAAAGGAGTGAGCAATAAGCAAACCTCCCTTCCCCTTTTCCAGCCTTTCTACAGCCTCTCCTGTTCCTTTCCCCTGCATACATGCACGATGTGGGAAATAGCCTGAAAGGTAACAGACCCACAGCCATCATGAAGTATGGGTATAATGATCAAAATAATATGGCAGTCTTTTTGCATTTGAGGAATTTGTGCCCATTGGTTTGACACAAGCTGGTGGTAAATGTGCACTTGCATGAGACACTTGAAAACCATTTTCAAAATGCATTATGTATGAGTCTTGGTTTTTTCATGTTTGTTGGTTGGTTTCTATTTATTTGTACATTTGTAGGAGCCCAGGCTTGTGTTCTTGTGTTTTCTACAACTGACAGAGAGTCCTTCAAAGCAATCCCTACCTGGAAGGAAAAAGTTGTTGCTGAAGTTGGAGACATTCCCACAGTTCTTGTGCAGAATAAGATTGATCTTCTTGATGACTCTTGCGTAAAGAAGTAGGTTTTATCTTACTGTCGTTAAAGAACAATATATGCTCCCTGTATACACATGTTTAAAAAAAAAAAAATCTGTGGTAATTTCTGGTAAAGACTTGCAATATCTTGCTTGTCAAATCTGTGTTCTGCATCAAAACGTGTCCCAAGAGCACAGGTGACAGGTATTGCCATGTGAGTGTAGTTACTTGGGCAGGTGTGCTTGCAAAGGTAGGAGCTTTCTGTTTGCTTCATGCCATCTTCCAAAGTGTTGGCTGAAAAATAGAGGAAAACCGTGGAGAGTTTGGTTATGTCATGATAGGATTCTCTTTTTTCTTTTGTTTTAAATTGGAAATTCTAAAGCTGTAACTTTCTCTCCTATTAAAATTTACAGTTACAGTTGAACTGTGCTATGCATCAGTGAAGTTATATTGTCTAGTTTGACTAGTGAATGCTTGCTAAAGTGATGAAGTATTAAGCAGACTGTTTGAAAAAATATCTTATTCTTTGCTTTTCTTTAGTTTTCATTGCTCATTTTTATCAAAACGTAACTCGGTAGAAATGTGTATCTGGTGATGTTCTTGAACAGTGCGGTGCTGATCATTCCTCACTATGTGTTTCTTTACAGATTTTACTGTCAGTTCGTTCTTCCTTTGTATATATGACAAATTTCATTCATACCATAAAAATCAGCTTTAAAAATGCTAACTTTTATTTACCACTGCATATCATGTAGAAAATATTGCGTAAAGTTGATCATTCTCCACTTCCTTATTTCTACCATCTTGCTGAAGGATTTAAATTATTTCTTCTTTTTGTCATTCCCTGAACTGGCTTTCTTTGTTCTGTGTTTGTTTGCTATCATTGATGGCATGAATCAGCTTCTATTCCTTCTCCAAAGAATACTGAGGATTTTTCAAAGGAAAAGCAAAACTGCATTTGAACTCCTCCTTTTTTCATGGTACATCACTTGGAGTATTCTGAGAACAAAACCTGTCTGCCTCAGTAACGTCACCTTTGTGATGATATCATTTCCCTGGAGAAAGTTTCTTTCCTTAACTTGGCCTTAAAATTTAGCACAAGTTCTTTTTCACCTCACGAAAAAGTAATTCTTGATTTCATCTCTGTATTCATCTGATTGCATAGTCTACTGCTTCATTAAAATATATGGAAGGATTTCTTTGTTGCTGTTTTGCCTTTGCAGTGATAACGGTTCTGATTCTAGTGCTTCCTTCTGGTTTCACTGACACCTGTCTTTGAACTCTTGGGAAGTTTTGATTAATGAAGTAGTTAAATATTGAAAAGCAATTACTTTTGGTCATACAGAAACTGCATGTAAAAGACCTTTTTTTTTTTTATAGTGGAGATGCTAGAAAGAAATTAAGGATCAGGTATTTTTTGATCAGGTATTTGGGTTTCTTAACCCACCTTGCTGTGTTTAACTTACCAGGAAGCATTTTGTCTGTAAGAGTAAATGTTGACAAATAATCAAATTAGTATTTATGAAGTTGTCTTCTGTTGTGCAGTGAAGAGGCAGAAGCATTGGCAAAAAAGCTGAAGTTAAGGTTCTACCGAGCATCTGTGAAGGAAGACCTAAATGTAACTGAAGGTATGATATGCAGCTGGGTAGGTGTCAGTCCTGCCTTCTGCTGTGTTACACTGTATGTCTCGTTGTTTGGAGCTGATCTGTTACTTCCCATGTTGTTGCGTGCCATTGACAGGCCTTTTCGTAGCAGCACACTTTGAACAGCTCGAATTACTCGGTATCTCTGTGTTAGGCCCATTTCTCTGTGTACGTTTTTCCTTTCTCTTCTATCAACAGTGCATAGCTTTAATATTTAGAAGTGCCGGTGTGTTAAGGCTGCTAATGACAGCCTTTTGTCTACTGCTGATCTTTTACTAGTTCCCAAGTATTACTTTTTGATGGGTATATTTAATTTTGTAAGAGTACAGTTATAAAATTCAGTCACTATCTTTTGCAGGGTGGGTTTGAAGATGAACTATGGTCTCTGATAATTTTTGTTTACTGAGGCAAACTTAACAGTAAATTAACTGTTTGTTCCCTGATAACGTCATTCACCTTGGGAAAAAAATCAGCAAGAGAAAATGTAAAGTGTTTCTGTATCTTTACATGAGTTATTAATTAAAAATAAAAACAGTCATAACACATATGGGTTCTGAATATTCTCCTATAGTTGTATATTTTTTCAGAATTCTAGGTAGACTTTCTGTACCCTGATACAAATTAGAGTAGCACTAGCTAATTAGAAAAATGTTGCTGCCATTAATGGTCTTAGTTAACACAACTGCTACTATTCTAAAGCTTCTTGCAAGAAATATTAAATTCCTACATAACTTCAAAGAATGCCAAATTGCATGAATTGGAACATCTGTCAGTACGTGTGCGCCAGCTTTATTACAGGAGTGATGAGATGTTTCTGTCTTCTGCGCACGACAGTTAGTGCTGCAGGCTGTAAGACCTGGGCAGACACCGGACTGATCTGGTTCTGCTCGGGAACACAGGCCTGACAAGAGAGAACCACTCACCAGATAGTGCTAAACCTATAGTGCCAAATGCACTTTTGTCACCGCACAGAATTCTGTTACAAAGGTGTTATTATTGATATGAGTATTATTTTAAAGTGTACTCTGATGCACCTTTTTTTCTTTTTAACATTCCAGTTTTTAAGTATTTGGCTGATAAATATCTTCAAAGGCTCAAGCAACAAACAGCTGAAGATCCAGAAGTAGTGCATACACGCAGTAACAAGATTGGTATGTATGCTGTAATAAAAAACCCGAACCCAGTATTTTGTACCAACAAAGCTTGAGGTCTCGTCTGTTTCTTTATGGAGTTCACACAAGGTGAATCAGGGTGTAATTATTACCTTCCTATCTCAGGATGTTGTCTCCTTCTAAAATAACTTACTGATTCTCCAAAGTTGCAAGACTGACCGACTGATGTACTAAAGTGTCTAGCTAATGTTTGGCAAGTGCCCTTTTATTAAATTAATTTAAACATTGTGTAACGACCTGAGAAAGTGTACTTTGGGGTTTTTAACGTAATTTGTATTAGTGTTACTCATCTTGGTGCAGATTTCCAAGAGATGGTGAAAGAATCTGGCATGCGATCAGAAGGTCTTTGTAAACTGCCTTCTGTAAGGGAGCACTGAACTTCTATAGTCCTTCTTTAACGCGTTTCTAAGTTAATTTATTTTCCTTAAAGCACTCCCTTTTAGTCAGGCTTTTTCCTTACCTTTATCTCAGCAGTTTCTAACTTTAAAACTACCATGTTTTTTCTTTTATTACATTACTCAACTAACCATAACTTTGTTGCTATGCAATTAGTAGCATACACATACACAGATGAGTCCATATGCTGCCCTTCAATTACACAGATGTACACCAGCTTTAAATACTGCCTGAGCAGTAATTCCAACTGGCTCTGCTTCAGGTTTGCCTGCAAAATTGACCCAGAAATAGATAAAGCCTTTGAAAACTAGAGCACGCATTTGAGGTGCGCTGCTGTGCCTTGGGAAGTGTTGCATCTTAAGCATTAATGTATTATGCTGCAGGAAATAAAGAAATACAAACACTTTTCTTGTCTTTAAATTCTGTAGGTGTTTTTAATACAGCTGGTGGAAGTCACTCCGACCAAAATTCTAGCACTCTTAATGGGGGAGATGTCATCAACCTTAGACCAAACAAACAGAGGACCAAGAAAAACAGAAGTCCTTTTAGCAACTGCAGCATACCTTAGACCACTTTCGGAGGAAAAAAACCAACCCGGTGAAATGGATGGAGTTGTGCAATTGAGTACAGAATAAAGCCAGTTGTAGAGGTATTTTTATCAGTGCTTTAGCAAATCTTGTGCCTGTGGGATCCTTGACAAGAGGGTGGGTTCATACGAACTTGCTAATGCAGTGTGTTTTGGTGTGTGGAGAGAGACACCTGGTGGGAAAACACAGAACCGTGACTGCCCCGTGCACTTTTTAAAAATTAGGCAAGCTTCTCCATTTTGAAGGAGTTATTTACAGAGCTCTGAACTAGGTATTGCTGAATTGCAAAGCACATTTAACGTAAGGGTAATACTTGCAAGTATAGGTACAGACCATAACGCTATGGCCCAAGGTAAAGTAGCAACCTTACAACTAAATTTCAAAGAAAATGTTAGAATTGGCTAGTCAGGACAATAAGAAGATAAATGGAGAGCAAAAAGATGACACCGCATTTTATGTCTGACTATATTAGTATGGATTCTGGCAGTTCTGTGGGCGCAATAGACTTGCGTTATATGTGTGAGTGCTCAGATGTATATGTGAACATCTGGTATGAATAGTTAGGCTAAATTCCGGTGTACACGTTACTTGGAGATCAGCTAATGATCATAAAATGGCATCTTCTCGCCCAAATTTTCCTTTAAAAATGTTGCGTTTCGGATGAGTCTTTCCCAGCTGCCACTGTGCACATTTAACTTGCTGTATGTTGGGCTTAAAAGCTTAGATTTAAAAATGTATGGTGCCAAAAATGCTCTTCCTTTTCACCTCATGCTGTGCTACAGATACTTCTGTAAGTATGATTTTCTCAGTTGTAACAGGTTGAACAGATAACACAGTCTTTCACACTAACAGCTATTCAGAAGGAACGTGTAATTAATGTCGTATTTCTATTCCACCTTGTTGCATCATGTGTTGTCTATGAAAAAGGAACTTGCAAAATGGTGTCATGAAATATTTATCTTTGGAAAAATTTTTCATAGATACCATAAAGTAAGTTATGAAAGATCCAAAAAAAAAAAGTAACTGATGAATGAATTACATGAATGAGACATTCTTGAATGTTGTCTCAGATTCAGAGTTAGCTGCTGGTTACAGAAAATCTAATTCTGCAAGATCAGAGACATGGCAAAAATTTTTCCAAGTGCTTAAGTAATTTTACAGAATTGATTTAGATGTTTAGGAGCCCAAATCTAAATTAAAGTTATTTGGACTTAGGCTCCTAAATCACTACGGTGCTTTAAAAAAATGCTAAGCAAGTACCTTTTATTTACCAAAAATAAACACTTTTTAATCCTCTTCAAGAGCATGCATGCCTTGTAAGAAATGTCCATTTGTTTACATGTTTTTGTATGGTATGATACAATTTTAACTTTCTAGGATTTCTACAACAAAGCTGCCAGTGACAAATGCAAAATATGCTGCTTGAAAAAATTCAGAGTTTTAATAGTTTTTTAAATGGTGTATGAGAATGAAAATGAGTCGAATGATCCTGTATATTTTTGGAGGAAAGACTTTTCACTGTGTGAATTTGTGTAGGAAGCTTGGCTTACTTTGTGTCTAAGTCAGTGAGTACGAAAGCTGAGCTGTGCTCTTTTTCCCACTGTCTGCAGGGAGAGAAGTGGGTGGCGAGTTAACGCACAAACACTAAAGATCTCTTAACGATTTTATGTTTACGCTATTAGACTTTCTACCAAGCACCGTTGTTTCTTGGACAAGCTGTTAGAGCATCTCGTGTTGCTGGCAAGAAGGCAGCCTTCAAGGTGCTCGATGCCCTTTGCAGTTGCAGAAAAACTGTGTGCTTTTCACCGTAATGTTTCCTGTATTTCCTCTTGGATAAAGGCCTTTATTTTTTAACAAGTGCATTTAATCACTGTACGTATGTATAAGTGGAGTCAAGTCCTGTCTTAGCCGTTTAAGAAGTAAAGGTACTATGGGCAAGATTTATGATTGTACATCATGGGGCCACCTTACAACTTCAGGGTGTAGGATAGAGTGTATGCATGAAGAATTTTGACTGCTCTTTTTAGTATGGAAACTTACATTTTGTTCTGACTGCCGGTTTCACATTTTTTATCTATTTTTCTTGAAAAAGAAACCAAACTACAGAGTGTCTGAATCATCTTTTTTGCCTTGTTGGATTTTGTACAGAGTACCGAAAAATAAGTCTTTAGTATGTGTGATGACCATTTTTACTACCATTTGTACTGTAGACGTTGTTCTATTAAATAAGCCATTTGTATTTGAGGTCTGGCGTTATAAACTGTTATCTTAAGGACTGAAAACTCAGTAGAAACTTTCATAGCTGGAGACTTGACAGACTTGCTAAATTTAGGATATGTGAAAATTTAGTACGCACGCTTCAGTGTAGGAATATGTCTTTACAGTATTGGGTGACAGTGAATTTTCATTTCATTCCCATTTTAAATCTGATGTGGCTTGCACTTTGTTGTGACTTTGCAGTGCTTGTTCTCCAATACAGCTGAGATGGAGACTGTCCAAATTAGTGTTTTCTGGAGAGTGCTCTGCATGTGTGCTGCTTGAAAAATTATTTTTTATCCTGCTGGGGTAGTGTGTAGATGTGAACCAGATGGCTGACACATTGCAGGAATCCTTCGGTATTCATGTCACTCTTCAGTGGGAGTAATTTTTGCCTCTGCATGAAGAGACATGCCTAAAAGTTTAGCACTCATATTGCCACTTGTGAGTCATTTTTATTACAAACATTGCCCCATTCTCCATTCAAAGCATTCTTGTTAAAATATCCTGTGTTTTAGTTACCCAAACCTGCAGGTGCAGAGCCGGGAATAAAAATGCACTTCTCAGTGCATCTGAGTGCGTGGTGGGAGGGGATGTAGCTCTCTGCTGCCCATGGCAGATCAGCACCCTGCGTCAGGAGCTACCACAAAGTTTTGTTCTGTGAGACTAAGCTAATTGCACTCCTGTTTTATCTGAAGCAGGTCTTGAATAGCTCATTGGCGTTATTGTCTGAATCTTGCAAAAAATCTTTGCTTTTGGCTGCCAGTAGCAGAAAAGTCAGTAATAGTTAATGCCTTAGTGAATAAGCATTCACTAAAGGTATGGCTCTAAAGCGTCTGTCACTGCCGAGTTGTATCCATTCAGTGAATGGGTGTTCTCCCAGTAAGTGGGGCATCTCGTGATGCAAAGTGGTAATGCTAGGGATGTATTTCCAGCTGGAAATAACAAATCTCAAAGTAAGACTGGTCACACTGAGATTTTCTGTGCTTTTGTGTATGTAATTAATTTAAAAATTCCACTCAAGACAGTTTGGGAGGTTTCATATTTTCAGTGTTCCTTAAGGCAACAATTACCTTTTTTAAGTCAAAATGCCTGAATTATCATACTGTCAGTCTGATTTCCTGCTTAAATTTTTTATGCTTCAGTAAAATTTGTCATTTTTTGTTTTCCTCTCTTATTGGGCCACAGCACAACTGACACATAGTTTGCCTTTGCATCACTTCTGTAGATGTGCGTTATACTAAAGGGAATGGAACACGTTGTACTGCCAGGAGGTTATGTGGGGGTACATGCGTAATACTCAGTGAACATGCACTTTGAACCTTTAATTCACCTGTTGGAGTCGATAGCTACCGGTTAGTAATAGAATTAAGGATTTGCACTGTGGAACCCTCGTGTGGGAATTCAGTCATACAGCAAACTAACCAGCACGCTTCCTGGATTCCAGTGGCTGAGGTACTAAGCTCCTGCTGCTTTTCCAAATGTAATCGTAGACCTTTGGCTGAAGTCGCAGTACCTGAACACTACCTGTACATAGACTGGATAGTAAGTGTGGTCCAGCAAGCTTGATTCCATCAAAACTACCTTGCTATCTTGTTTGGGAAGCAACAGTTGTGCGTATCTTCTTTTTAATACTCAAATAGTACTGACAGAAGAAAATACATCTGTTAAATATGGCGTCCAAACAGGTAATCAAAATTAGAGAAGAAAAAATTGGCAGTGCTTAGATTTAAGATGAAAGATGCTATAATGGAGTAAGAGAAACTTCCAAACAGTTCCATGTCAAAGAAGTGTTCTGTATGAGTCATCTCAAAGCCAGGGGAGTCCTAGAACTGAGCTAGACTCATTCTCAGGTTTCTAGTAGTAGGGTGATGCTGACAAATACTCTGTGGAGTGAGTGTTCTTTCTGCTTTTACCAAGATAGATGTGGTTTAGCAAAACCCACTAAAGTTGGTCAAAAAGGTAAAAGCTAAAAATCTGAATCGGGAGGAATACTGCTCTCATTGTGAGGATAATGATGCATCATTGCTAATAAATGAGTTCACATGAATCTGAATGGTTACAATGGTTATAACAGATAATGTACATAATCACTGTCATGATCTCAAGTAAATGTAATATATTTTTAGAAGAAAGAGAAGTCACCATAACTTACCATAAAGCCTCAAGTGCAAAAATAAATGTTTAAAACCTAGTGTTCTGTGTATGCTGTTCCTGTAGTATCCTTACGAGTTAATTCTGCTGTTCTCTTGTAACTAATGTTAGTTTGTATCATGCAGCTGAAACATGTTTATTTGATTACTGCTTGGTCTGGCACAAGTCACTACTTCTGCAGTTACATTAAATTGTGTATTACATTTCAAAAAACTGCTATAATCTTGTAGCTGTGCAACCCGAATCTGCTCAAGAAACCCGTGTGCTTGATTCTAGTCCGTGTTGCAGTTTGAAGGCAGCACATTAGATACTCTTAAAGGAGCAATTATGGGCAGTCCATGCTGTCACAGAATCACAGAAGGTTGCAGTTGGAAGGGACTGCTGGAGCTCATTTAGTCGAACCCCCTGCTAAAGCAGGTTCACCTAAAACAAGATCTGCAGGATGGAGGCCAGGTGGGTTTTGAGTATCTCCAGAGAAGGAGACTCCAAAATCTCTCTCAGCAACCTGTTCCAGTGCTCTGTCACCCGCAGTGTAAAGAAATTTTTCCTTAGGTTTAGGTATAAACTTCTCGTGTTCCACTTTGGGCCCATTGCCCCTTGCCCTGTCACTGGGCACCACTGAAAAGAGTCTGGCCCCATCCTCTTGACATCCACCCTTTAGATATTTACAAGCACTGTACAATTCCCTCTCAGTCTTCTCCAGGCTAAACAGACCCAGGTCTCTTAGTCTCTCTTCCTCCCCAGGTGCAGGACCCTGCACTTGCTCTTGACGAACTTCACATGGTTTCTCTCCACACAACTCTCCAGCCTGTCCAGGTCTCGCTGAACGGCAGCACAGCCTTCTGGTGTGTCAGCCCCTCCCCCCCACCCAGGTCTCTTAGTCTCTCTTCCTCCCCAGGTGCAGGACCCTGCACTTGCTCTTGACGAACTTCACATGGTTTCTCTCCACACAACTCTCCAGCCTGTCCAGGTCTCGCTGAACGGCAGCACAGCCTTCTGGTGTGTCAGCCACTCCCCCCGGTTTTGGATCATCAGCAAACTTGCTGAGGGTACACTCTGTCCCTTCATTCAGCTCATTCATGAATATGTTGAACAGGACTGGACCCAGTAGTGACCCACTGGAGAACACCACTAGCTGCAGGCTGCCAACTAGACTCTGCACTACTGATCACAACCCTCTGAGCTCTGTCCTTCAACCAGTTCTCAATCCACCTCACTCTCCACTCAACACACATTTCCTAAATTCCCTATGAGGATGTTTTTGGAGACAGACAGTGTCAAAAGCCTTTGAGTTTCAGTTAAGTTGAGGTAGACAACATCCACTGCTCTCCTCTCATCTGCCCAGTTAGTCATGCCATCATAGAAGGCTATTGGATTGATCAAGCATGATTTCCCTGGGGTGAATCCATGGTGACCACTCGTGATAACCTTTTTCTCCATACGCTTAGAGATGACATCCAGAATGAGTTGTCATGATTGATTGGCCTGGCTAATACAGTGACAAGATTTAAGTAAGTGAATGGTTGTAGACAGCAGAAGTGTTATTAAAATAGTACTGATGAATTAATTAAAGAAGAGCCCTGATGCATTTTTCTGAATAGAAAGAGGTCAATAGACACTGGTGGTTT
The DNA here is from genome assembly GCF_000710305.1 of Buceros rhinoceros silvestris. Taxonomy (NCBI): domain Eukaryota; kingdom Metazoa; phylum Chordata; class Aves; order Bucerotiformes; family Bucerotidae; genus Buceros; species Buceros rhinoceros. The sequence continues at coordinate 15,835 of NW_010414942.1, forward strand.
CGTTTTAAATTTTTTAGTGAAAAACAGCTCAGCATCTGGGTCTGCCGCTTTAGCCAAGTACCCCAGGACGCTGAGAAGTAGTAATATACTCCTGCTTCCTCTTGCATGCAGTTCTGCACATAGAAAAACAGTTTACTTGCTCAACTGCCAGTAACAATTAATTGGCAAGAAAAAATCCTGAAATGCGAGACAACTCCTATGTTTTATGGTCACATTTTTAGGTAAGCCATGGAATTGCTTAACTGCAGTTAAGACTTTGAGAAAGCTGCAGCTTGGCCACCCTTGAGGTGGGGAGGTTACGTGCTGTGCAGCTGTATCGTGTTTGGCATCGGGAAGCTGGGTGGCCATTTAACATGGCTTCTGCTGCCAGCACCTGAGACAACCACTGTGAACACCTGGGTACTTTCTGGCATCTCTGAGACACCATTGCACACTTGCATACTTACCAAAACTGGCTTCTTATGCTGAAAAGTGGCACACAGCCCGTTCTGTTGCTCCGGACCAACAGGACCAGAAGGTCATTGGTTTTTTCTTACACCTTTGTCCCAGCTGTCTTACGCCTGCTGAGCCATGCCTGCTGTGTTCTGATTTTTGACAACAGAGCATTTTTAAAAGTTGAAAACTTTACTCTCTTCTTCTGTTGATCCCCGTCACGTGTATGATGCCAGCTACGTTTAGCCATTTTGTGTCAGTTTAAGATGATAGCCAGTATGACGCTACAGCTAAACAAGAAAAGAGGCGTCTTTTGCTGTGTCTCACAGGTACAACTGTGTGTGTGAAAGAAACCTGAAGGACAGTATCACTGGTTTTGAAATTAGATTGTTCGAGTCTATGGAATCTTTAATGGGTGCGGCATGTCAGTATGCAATCTTAAAGCATAGGACAGGGTAGTGATGGCCATATTGCAGAGCTCCTGGGGGTCAGCTAACGCAGGGTTTGGGAAAGGAGAAGGCAAACAGAAGAAAGAATTTTAAAAATAAACCAGTAACTTAGGTCAAAATGAGTCTAAACGACACTGTTAAATAATCCGTAGATAGGCAGGTTGTGATCATTTTGTCCCTGAGAACAAACAAACACACTTGTACAAGTGCTATAAAAAATAGAAATCCTTCTAGTTATTGGTACAATGAAGAGAATCTAAAAAAGAAAACAACAACAAAAAAAACCCTTAACACATTTGTCCTGAATAACCTTATAATGGCCTTAAAATAAAACAAATATGGAAGGAATATTCTAAGCATCAATAAGTTATGTTCAATGTAACTATTTCACAGCACAATTTCCAGGAACAGCCCTGCTGTATTTTACCATCAAGGAGTTTAATGCTGTTGAATAGCCAGAAGATTTATTTCACTTGTTCACAAGGATCTAAAACATATGAGAATAAACCGGTTACTTTTAAAGTTGAACTATAGAACTAAGCTCACTGAATTTTCAGGAACTTTTCACAATCTGAAAGCTGAAACTTTGGTTGTTTTGAAAGCACCCACCTGAAGTGCCATTTCTGGGAATAAAATGCAGTGACAGCATCCTCATACCTGCTGACATTTCCAAGAAGCCCAAGTCTGAGTTCCCCCGCAACGTACTCGCACGCATACAAGGAGTTTCAACCCACGGAGCTCCAGAGTTTTGGTTGTACAGAAGCCTGACATGAAGAGCTCCCACCTTGGACTGGTGTTCCAAGAGCATCCAGGTGTGATGCTGAGGCTCTAACACTCAAGGAATCCCACTGGCACTGAGGAACCTGTGGTTGGTGGCATCACTCCAGCCCTTCCAGCTCCCTCCAGCTGAGCTTTAATCTAAGCCAAGTTCAGGAGGCCAAGGGCTGTGCCAAAGAGACCCCCACTCCCCTCAGGTGACCACCAGCCTTCAGTGAAATAGTACAAGACTACAGGCTACAGAGAATGGCAAAGTTCCAGGCTCACCCTAAATCTGCAACTTTTGACCCACAGCCATGGAGTGTGGTGACGATGAGCAGAAATTACAGGGAGTGAGAGGGTGGAAGGAAAAAAAAACCCACTCACCAGAGAGTAAGTAACGTCAAATGTAAAAAGTACCATCCTACACCAGAAACAAATACGGTATCTGCCAGTTGAGAATTCAACTGTTCTGCTCTCTGGCCTCATGGTGATGATGCAAAACAAATGCGTGCAGTAGTGGAGTAGTAGCTGGTAAGACACAATTCCCCTTCATACTACCGTTTTTAAAAAATGCACAAGCAACCTCAAAACTACAGCTCGGCGGTGGGAGGCAGGATCATTCACCAGGCACGTGTGGGAGGGTGCATCGCCAGAGCCGGAGCTTGTTTCTAGCCTTGGTTGAGACCTTTGGGTGGACGTGTCGCTTTTCACGTCCTCGGCTCCAAACTGGAGGTACCTGTCTGTCTCTCTGAAGTACTTAGGAATACTCCTAGGAATACTGCCAAATCCCAGTTATAGGTTGTAGCAGTAGGACAGAGTGGTGTTTATGAAAATACCATATACGGTTTATTAAAGTTTTTGATTTATTGCCATGATTCGTCTTTTGCCCCCAGAAGTCTGGTTCACACACTATATATATAGCAGAGAGGAAGCTGAAATCTCACAACGTGACAAACAGTATTAGTTTAAAAAACCCAGGAGAGTGGAAGAAAAGGGAGATTTTGATGGTTTCTGAGAGTTCAGCAGAAGCACAATTACAGTTTGCAACACAGCGGTATCGACTCTATGACAGAACCGATCGCATTCTTTATTGCCTAAAGAAAACGCCAATGCTACCACACCCCACGGAATGCTCACACTTCGCAATCAAAGGTACTTCAGTCCATGTGCATGTGTGTACACGTGTGTGCTCGTACAGAGAATTTTTTTCTTGTCTTCTGTGTGATTTTATGGAGATTTGCTCATCCTGCGATTTGTCAGAAGTAGCCAGGAAGATAGTTTAATCCTGTTTGCTGTTGCAAGACTGTCGAACAGATGATTTCTGATGCTCCAACAACGTGATTGACTTTTCGGAATTTTCTAAGTTTCTGAGCAGAGTCTCTAGCCGCCTTTTGATTTTCTTCTGATCCTCAATGGCACATCCGATTACCACAGACTGGAATTTCTGATCGATGGGTCCTGCTGGCACGTCAGATGTGCACGCACCGTAAAGCGACATTAGGCGGATTTTGGCATCTTCCAAATCATCTAGAAGTTTATTGACAATTTCATCAATCATCTTTGTGGCATGCAGTAGGGATTC
>NW_010414942.1:19230-26275 GCF_000710305.1 Buceros rhinoceros silvestris
TGGGTTCTACCGAAACCTCCACAGTGAGGGTTCGGCCCATCAGGCGATTAGCGGTCAAATTAAGTTCTTCTCTCTCACCTAAATTGAAAACAAGAAAGTATTCTAGGTTACGAGCAAATACTTTCCTGTGCAAATCACATCATCAAGACCATCAAATTGCTACAACTTTGCCATAGACAAAGTCTTTTTTTTTTTTTTTAGCTAAGTGACAATCAAACAGACTTCCAGTGGCCAGAAATGAGTTTTTTCATTTGCGTAAGCCCCACTTATTTCACAGGAGCTGGAGTCTTCTGATTTGAAGTGAGGCATTAAGCTCTACTGGAAAGGTAAGCAATGCTTTTCCACTGCAGACACAACGCTTCTGTGTCACATTAAAGCAGAGCATACAATATTATCAGGAAATGTTATTCATTAACAGAAGTGGCACGTTAAGGACCTTCTGTGCCACTGTGAGGGAGAAACTTAGACAGCATCCCACAAAGTCACAAACAGAAAACTGATGAACAGATGCAATAAGGGGCTGTGAAAAATATGGGTTCCTATTTTCCTGAAATGTCAATTTTTTTCCTAAAATACAGACACAACATATTGACCATGAAGGCTTCTAAGAGCCACTAAATCAGCAATTTAAAGCATCCAATATAAAACGTACTGATGTAGGGAATATATTTAAGGCCATATATCACACAATCACGACAACAATTTAATGATCAGTTTCTCGCAAGCTGGACGCTTTGGAGCACTTGTGCCTGTCCAGTAATCAAAGCCATTAAAATGCTGTTTCTTCAACTATGTCTGACCACCATGATCTGCTCTCCCTCAGCTGAGCTCTATTAACCCTGATTTTGAAAATAAACCAGTGAACTGAGTATGGGCTTTCACATAGACATCAGTGACATTTATGGTAGGCCATCCAGCAGAGCAGGATGTGAATTTACACAGTCCAGAAAAACGGGATCCCAGGGTAACAGACGGCCTACCAACAACCTTAGCTGGCTCCAACGCCCACACCTTTAGGAGCATCAAGCAACAAGATGGAGCTGCTCCCTAAGGCATGGGCTGTTTTGAGTTTGGGTCTGTTGGGAGGGTATGGCAAAGCAGCGTCTCACCTTCACTGATGTGCCTCATGTCCTGGCTGTTCTGTATATTGTGGATCATTTCCAGCAGGATTTCTTTCTCTTGTTCCATAGCAGATGCTGCCTCACGGAAGGCCTCCACCCTGAACATGATGAACCAAACAAAATGTTTAAGTAACAAAATAGTTGTTCACCTATATAGCTGCCAAACTTTTTTAAATTTCAGCTTAAGAAGTACAGTCAGTTCTTAATTATCCATGAGCCAGACTCTGTGATATCATGACCTCCTCCCTATATTGTGTTTCAAGACATAATATAGCTTAAAAAACAAATCAGTGAGGAAAAAAAAAAACCTGAAAACAATAGTAATTTGATCAGACTTAAATATTTTCTTTTACTGACAGTGCAGTTTATCCTAATCTGCTGTTGCTCTGGATACCCAGAGCCTGATAGTACCATAGCCCCGTAGCTAACTGGCAATAACTACCCTCTGCTTAACTAGAAAAGAAACAGACCCAGTCTCCACCAGGGAATCTGGAGGTGAAGGTTGCAGCTGTGTGTTTGGAGGCAGCAAGGGGGCCTGGCTCCCAGGCCAGCAGCGCAGAACCCCTATGACCCACCTACAAAGCAACAAACATTCCAGAAGACCCAAATGCCACCTTACAGCTGAATGAACACTTTCACAAGGGAGAGAAATGGGTGAGAGGGACAAAGTTCACACACTTTTATTAATGTGACAAGGGCTTCCCTGCAGGGTGGTGTGCCTTGGTCACTGGGAGAAGATGCTAGACCGCCTGCCCCCACGGTCACTGTTGTCTTCCATGGGGCAATGATGGCTGCGATTCACACAGGGAGGAAGCTTCTGTGGGAGCAGCTCTTATTTCCGGGCTTGCAGTAAAGCACGAAACTGTTCCTTCTGAAACTGGACCTCTGTTCCAGTCCTGTTCACTGTGCTGGAATTCGTACATGATGTGGTGGGGGTAAGGGGAAAGCCCAAGAGAAACTGCTCTCCCTGATAACTCAGTAAGCTGCGTGGTTCTGTGCTTGGAGTCTATCATCCTCCTCATGGCACAGGGCACAGGCCCATCTGGCTGTGAGCAGCATGGAAAAGCCATACTAGAAACCTGAGTCCAGTTCCTTAATTCACGTCTTATTCCTCTCGTTGGTTTTAAGGAGGGGGCCTTTGCATTCAGCTGAGTAATGTGGAAAAGCACACCTGGGAGTTGTCTACTTTGGAGACCAGGGACAAGAGGGCAACATCCTCCTCCCTTGGCTTTGTCCTTCAGGCTTGAGGGTAGGGGCTTGCAGAGGACTTGCCAAGTTGCAACTAGCTGCAGGAGTTGTGCCAAAACATCGACTCTGCACTCCTAGGCCTCACAGAAAAGCAGAACATCATATAAACCTGGCTGACTGCTTCAGATGCTTTCAACATGCAACCTGGGAGGTCTAGCTGCCATAAGCAGTAAGGAATCCATCTATCCTGAAATGTTTATTAAACCTGGACAGAAAATGGGAAACAAACCAAAACATAGTCATGTTTCTTAGATGCTCTGCACTCTTCAACATGACTGGACGCAGCCCCCAGACAGTGGTGGCTCATTGCTGCTTCTGTAGATGAGGGCTTATCTCTTGAGATAGGTACAACCTGCTGCTCCCTCCTTAAAAGGCTGGTTGAGGGCAGGTAACTTTGGAAAAACAGTAGGAAGAGAAAGGATGGTGAAAGAAGGCAGGAGGGGAGCATCTGAGGGTATAAATAGTCTCCACATGCAGCCTGCTCAGATAATGGTTCTGTTTTACAAAATATTTAGCCTAATTTAGGCAGTGAAAGCACAAACTTTGGGCCTTGCCTTTAACATTCATTCTGAAAAGGAGTGGGAAAAGTTAATGAAATGCAAATTCTTGCCAAGAGCAGATACATTTAATTACTATTTTGGCCTAGTTAGTAAGAGCAATGAGGCAGGTGGAGTCACTTCATACCTCAGATGTCTGCACTTTATAATTTAGGAAGTCTGGCAGTATTTTCATAAATGCCTCACCATGCCTTCTGGAGAAAAAAAAAACCAACGCGGTAGCATTTTCTCCATTTAAAAAAATGTACTGTGGTCCCTGGGAAGTATAACATTAAAATCTTCAATTTTCCTAGTGTTTTTACATCAGGTTCAGAACATCACTATACTAAAGGCCTGCCTTCAGTGGATAGATCAGTCCATGATTTCCACAGGCTTTGCTGGGTCCTGTAAAGAATGTGGGAAAACTGCATTGCAGAGATGCATCCTGAATTGGTGGAATTCTGAAGAGAGTACCTAAAACGTCACTGCTTCTTTCACTGGTATTTGAGGTAAGGCCTAAAAGCCAAAGATTCAGTCTTAGTGATTGTATACCAAAAAAACCCGGTTGTTTACCAATTAGAAACTAGATTGACATTATTTTATAAAATGTCGTGTAATCACATCTCGAGAACTATTTTATTTGCAATAATTGCTTCTTGGGAATTATTTTAACCACTTTTTCAACTGCAATACGGACTGTCACACAACTAAAATCCACTGGGATTTTAATTTTAGCGTATACGATTCCATAAATGGCAGGCAAGTGAGAGCCTGCGCCAGCACTGCGTAACAGAACATGAAGGGGTAAAGGGACAAGGAAGCAGCACATCAGGACTCAATCCCCCATCCCTCTGCTATCCCTCCTAAGAATTTTCATCTCAACCAATTATTAGCAGTGTGATGGGACTAAATAAGCCTAAAAACTAAACTCTTCGAGGGCAGGGCGGAGGCACCGTGTGGTAACACAACGTGCTGGCAGCAAAGGCAGCGCCTCAGCAGCCAGCCAGCCGGTGGGAGTTACCCCCTTGCACAGAACACAGGGGAAACGGCCTGAGAAAGGCCATTCCCAAGGGAATGGAGGAAACGGTCAAAACAGTGGGATAGGATCGTTTCAGAACAGTGCTCTGGGGGTGGGGGGGGAACCCAAACCCAAGAAAACCACCCACACCAGCCTCATGAAAATAGTGCTCCAGAGAAGATGCTGGGGAAGCTTTACCAAGGTGAGACACCTCCCACTGCCTCACCCTATTTCACTGTCCTGGCTTCTCCCAAGCCTCCTGGCCCCCCATGCTGGGGTAGGTGCCGCTGGCTCCTCCTGGCCCTGGCAGGCTCCCACTGCACACCTTTCTCTCCTTACTTGCTGGAGGAGTGTCAGTTCCACACCTCACAGTCGGATCTCATAACTTCTTCCCTAAAATGTGCTTTAACTTCTTAACTTTATGTAAATATTTGCTTTCTTGGGGTGGGGGACAAAAAAACCCTCTAGCAGAGGTGACTGCTGTGGAAAAGGTCAGAAACATGGCCCAAGTCTCAAAAAAAAAATGATCAACCGAAGAACAGAAAGCAAAGAGAACGCAAATACTCATATTTATGCCCAGTTATCAATTATCTCGATGCAGCAATAGGGTCTTTTTCTAACAGACAAAAACATCCAATCATATTTTTACTTGCAGTGTATCTGTCACTTTGAACATAAACTAAATACTCCATCCATTACCTAAGACTAAAGAAAAACATTCCTTACTTCAGATTTTCCCCAGTCCAAGAGCTGTTTGCCAGGCAGCGCCTTTCTTTCCTGCATACCATTTCCATGAGCAGAGCATTCCCCCAGGAACAGATGGACCAGCACTTTTGTTTCCAGATGAGAAACTCCATACTCGCTTTCTTATGACAGCTGCAATAACTCTGTCCTTTAAACTACTGCCTGGCTTAAACACCTCAAAGCTTGCGTGCTGGAGGTGCGGCTGAGTTTTCAAAGTAAGTAAGAAACCTCTGAAGACGGTGCAGCTTTTCTGCTGAAACACAGCTGAGCACACTGGATGGAGACAAAGCAAGGGGTTCACCCTGGATCCTCAGCTGCTTAAACTGAGTTTCTGTTCTCCAGTGAGCAGTCCCATGAACATACAAATGAATGGTGGGAGAACACAGTCATTTGGAGGATCAAGAGAAAAAGTGCAAAAAATTAAGATTTTTTTTTTTTTTAAATAAAAGGCAGAAAGAGTGACTTATGTAGCATAACACCCAGGACTGCATGTTCAACCACCAGAACACAATGACTCATAAACAGAGACTCTGGTCCTGCTTCCAGCTGCTGCAGAGATGTCCGGGCATTCACCCTCAGTCAGGGCAACACGAAGGTCTAAGCCCTTACAAGGAACAAACGTGTCACCTACTCCCCCCTTTCTGCCCCTGTCAGAGGACTCGCTCCCTGGCAGCCGAATTAATTCCCCCTTTCCTGCTCTTTCCCCTGTCAAGAAGAAAATCCTTCTGCAAACACCTAGCGAGAGGTACAAAAATACCCTGTTACTGTCAGAAAAGCAGCTCTCGCAGCATAAGGGACAGGAGAAAAGGGAAGGCTGCTTAAAGCAGGGCATTTCTGGAGGGATGACAGCTGTCTCGGGAACGGCGCCCTTAAGCAACTTGAGAACCGAGGTTGCAGTTTACTTTGACAAATTTTCACTTATATTTACAAGCAACATCTTGAGCGTCTATAGCTAAACTAAACTGGCTGGAGAAGGAAGAAGTGTAGCAGCTCTTCCTGCTGTCATCCAAGTAACTTTGAAATGAGGCATGTTGATTAGTTGTGCATGGAAAAAAAAAAAAAAAGACTTGAGTGACTTTAATTAAAGAGGTTTCACTGCTTTTTGGTAACTGTTGTGCATTTAGAACTACACCTGCTTGAAAGACCTACAGCAAACTGGGAAGTTTAATTTGGGGTTTAATTTCTGGTTAAACAAACTGTCTGCATTGTTTCAGAGTCACTCAGCAGATTTAAAACACATTTTTGCATATTCTGCTGCTCGTTTTGAGATTACATATTCATGCACTATACCTGGATGTGAGCAGTGAGACTTGTTTGCAGACGGTGACTTTGTTTAGTCAAATTCAGAGAAGTCTGCAAAAGACTTCAGGGAGATGTAATCAGCCCAAGTAAAAGGCTAATGTAATAGCACATACTAATGCAGACAGAAAGGGGAAAACACAACTCAACTCGTATATCCCACAGAGCTCTTTTAATTACAGGAAGGTCCTAGAAACACTGTGGGTGGTTCTGTGAAAGTTGCCGATCAATATGTAGCTGTAATGAAGCAAAGGGTGTGTTGCAACAGTACCGGCAGAAGGTGAATCAGTGTACACTCACAGCACCCTGCGCATCCATCCATCCACCTCAGAAAGGACACTGTGTAATTAGGCAGAGCTGAGAGGACGAGGAATACGATTAAAGGCAGGGAACTGTCTCTCATGTGGCCAAACTGGGGGAAAAAAAAAATCAAACGGGATTATGTGGAGAACGTCGAGTAGCAAGAGGAGACAGGACACATCTTGGCACAACGATGAAATACACACCGCATTCACAATTACTTCAGAAAAACACACCTAAGCTGCAGAATGCAGTGCTACTCTCGTTATAGTTACATGATTTATCACTCTTCAGAGAAGAGGTGGACATAAACACGGGTAAGAAAAACATCCACAGCTGAACCAGTAAGTGCAAAGGGAGGTTCGGGGACACGAAGCTTCACGCGTCAGCATTCGGCACTGCGGCTTAAAGGCTTGCAAGAGCCTCTGAGAGCTCCTGAATGACACCATGTTTTACCCTGGTCTTTCCTGCATCGCCTCATGAAGCCCCTGACCAACAGCCGCGGGACAGGGGCTATCGGGCTCCAGAGTCGGACTACGGACACGATCCACCACGGGGCTTGTACCCGTCGCGTCGCTGCTGCCCCGGCACGGCCGGCCACTCGCTATCCTATTTGCTTAAGACTCCCCAAACTGCAAAGGGTAACAAATCCCGAAAAACCTTTCATGCTTTCCCTGAAAAAGTCTGTGTTCACACATTCACATACATATTCTTGTCTTCGCGTATTACACGGCCACACTATTTCACCTTAGAGCAGCAGCTGCCATTTTTAACCTCCT
>NW_010414943.1:0-7687 GCF_000710305.1 Buceros rhinoceros silvestris
CAAGGAAGTCTAGCCCAAACCGGGACAACTGAATACACCTGTTCAGTGTATACACCATAGCAAGCTGTTAATAAGTAAACTAACTCTACTGAGGAATGGATGTTTTTAGCCTGATTAGAAAGTTTCACCAAACAGCAACAGTGCTTTGGTGCCCCCACCCATTCACTCAGAGCTAGCTGGTACATCCCTGCACCTTCCTGTATCATATCATACAGAAGTACGGTAACCATCTTGCTAAACTTCACTCAAGATTTTGGTGTAACTGGATACAATTCTTCTCTGACTTTACTTAGCAGCTTTGATCTATTTTCTCTTTTCTGTAACAAAGATCAGTAAAAGCCGACTAAAAGTGCATGAGGTAGTGAACCTGCTTTGTACAGAACCATTGATTTTGGTAAAGCTGTATATGGGCCTTTATATTTCATAGTTAATAATAAAATGCTCTTGAAATTCAAATCAAATTAAGTTTTGGTAACTGCAACAGTTTGAAAGCTGTTCTTAGGAAAAAACTCCACAAAACAAAACAAAAGAAAACCCAGCTGGCCTTTCAAATATTGCTCATCAGTCTTTTTGCTAGTTTTATTTGAATAGATTATGATTGCTTATCCGGGATTGAATTATTCTCTCGACTGGTTATACTTGGTTACTGTGACCATGAAATTAAAAAAAAAATATCATTGATAATGATATCTGTGCTTCTATTAAAACAAATTTACATTGCTTAAGAGCAGATGGCTATATTAACACTTAGTGAGAAAAATTGTCTTTTAGAATTCATTTTGAATTCTGTCAGTAATCCTGAAGTGTAACATTCACAGCCATTGCTGCTTTTGCAGCACATTAAGCTTTTATGAAAGTAAAAGTTAATTACATATGATGACTAAACTCCAGGGATCATAATTAGCTGAACTGAATGGTTGCATATCAGTAATTAAATGTCATTCCACTTCATTGTACTGAGCCCTAAAACCAACCCTTAAAATGTCGTAGGTATTGGAATCTGTTGTATTTATAGGGCCATTTCTTCAGAAAACCTAAATGCAGAACACTATACAAAATATATTAAGTGGAAACCATAATTATATGTTAGCCACAGCATTTATACATTAAGCAGATTAACCTTTTTCAGAGGTTGTCTATGGAAAAGAGATTGAACCTTTGACAGATCCTTCTTCCATGACTTTTATGAGGAGGTTGTGTGGGTGGGAAGGGGGAGTATTTTACTTTCGCTTTTCTTTGTGCATTAAGTCTTCCAAATTCTTTTTCTCCTTTTTCTTTTTTTTTTCCCCTGCCTGACAAGGTGTGTGACTTCTATGCACATTATTTAGATTGTAGAATGTACAGAAATAAACTGCCACATCAGCCTCAGGATAGGGTTATTTTTGACTGGAGTTATCAGTATCAGAGTGAAGATTTCATACAAAGAAAGACTGTTTATCTTGAGTAGAACAAAGCACAGTGCTCCATCACAAAGAGATGTTCTTAACCTGCATTGCTTTGCAGAACTCATCAGCTTTACAGGACATAGGAGGTAAAACAGTTTCTCTGCAATTTCACTACCCTAGCTGTCCATTTCAGCAGTGTGAAGAGCCTGTTTCCATATTCTATTTCCCAAAAGCGTGGATAAATGAAAACTATAGATGTAAAAACAACTGGATATAGTTGTGAGAAGATTTATTTAATGTGAGAAGAAAATTTAACATCAATTTTCCTGTTCTCTACATTAAAGAATATGAAGAGTATTTTAAAGTGCACAATAAAGGCACATGTAAAGTAATTTAGGAGTTTCAAATGTCCTTTTTGAGGTACTTCTGTTATCAAGGGAAATTTTTTATGCTCGCTCTTTGTTAGACCTAAGTTCATAACCTAAACTGATAGCATAAATGCTTTTCTTATTTCCCCAACTCAGAATGCAGATTGCAAAATTATTTTTATTTGTTTTTAGCCAAAAGATATTTAACTAATTTTTACTAAGTTCTTAAAAAATATAACTTGCTAAAATCTTTATAATGCCATTCTGTATGTTCGGTGTGTAAAAGATAAACTGTAATTGCTTTTATGTAGTACAATTTGTTTTTGCTCAGCTGGATTAAGCATCCTACTACCATATGTCATCGTTGCTTCTCATCCATTCACCACCTGAGACAATACTGGCCATTGCCAGTATCACAGGAACCCAGGTCCAGCACAAACAGATGCTCAAATTGCAGGAAAGCCAGATTTGGAGGACTTGTTGAAAGAGGAATTTTTATTTTAATTGGTTTTTTTGTTCATAGAAATACTTTGACAAAGATTCCTTTGATTCAAAGGAATCTTAAAGTGAAAATCCTGATACAGGTATCTTATGCAAAATCAAAATGGATATGTTTACGTTCTCTATGTTTCTGTCTAAACTTCCTTGAAAATGAGCACAAATGAAATTTTACTATGCTTGTGTTTATAAAACCACCATTTCTTTCTGAGATGGTAAGTTTTAATTATGCTATCTAAACATGAGATAGGACTCAGATACCTGTAAAATTATTATTGCTTAACAGGTCATCATTCATCAGTTTTAACATCAGTCTGTACTCTCTTGGTGTGCTGTATATGTAAAAGAAGTAACACTTCTAAATATCAAATAACAAAGGGCTTACTGGTAAGCAAAGCCACATTATTTTCTATTAGGTTACAGGCTGAAAATTGCACATATAGCAGATGACTTATTATCGAATACCTTGTTCAGCCACAGTAATATTTTTTCCTGTTCTATATACTTCTGTTACAATTGCAGTATACCTCTGTGTATATTAACCAAATAAATATTCATAGCAATGTAGATAGATAATTATGTACTTTTTAGATATGGGAAATATAAACAGAATAATAGCTTGGTCCATTTGTCTGGTTTCCTTTGCTCCATTGTCAAGAACAATGAACTCTACCTAAAAGGTTGATGAATATATTCCTGCCATAAGGACATGACATAGGTTGAGTTATACACCAGTTAGAACTGAGTCTCAAAAATGGGGTGCTAGTAACAGTACAAGGAATAGAGACACATTTCCCTCTTGTGATAACAAAGTGATAGCTTAGTATCAGTATAGGGTATCAGACTGATCAGTTTTGCATGCAGTTTTGAAGAAAGGAGGTGTATCTGCACTTAGTTTGGTTTCTTGTTGTCTTGTAAGCAATTTAAAGATTATTCCACCTATGCTATCAATCACAGGTGTCTGCAATAGGCTGTGCCACAATTCTATACGTTTAAATTATGCCCTAAAATGGACCCTGCCCAGCTCTAAAAGTTGCATTTATTGGTAATTACTGATCCGTGATTTACGTTTATACCTCTGTGGTCTCTGAAGTCATCTGTGCTTTTTCTTTTGAAGTATCTACTAGTACTTTTGCTATAGTCCTCTGTTTTTCTTCAAAGGTATTGAAGATGTGGCTTCATGGTGACATACTTAGTATTTTGTCAGTACAACCTAGTCACATTTCTGATCTTCTTCACTTTCCAAAAATAGAATTAACAGAAATCGAGCACAAAAAGACTGAAAGACATGACAGAAGAAGATCTGCTTTGATAACTGCTTATTATTATTATTGTTTATTCCTTATGTTAGTATCATTGGTATCACAAACATTTTACAAGAAATGACAAGGTGATCCTAAAATCTTAATGTTTGTGTTTCACATTAAAAACTTACAACATCCTGTTGGCAAATCTAAATCTTGCTCCTGACTCCTTAGGTCCTGAATAAGTTTGCAACTGCTGGTCTAAAGAAACCAAGAGACTTTTTGAACATGTATTCCTCCAAGTCCTGTAGTCGAAGGAAATTAATATGACCCAAGGATTCTTGACATTCTTAATACAAGATTTGGAACAATGTTGCGCATGTGTGTCCCTAGGACTTCTGGGAACAACTGTGAAGACAGGAAGAAAGATGAAAGATGAGTGTATCAGTTACTCTAAAGATACATGTAGGTAGAAGTTAGGCATGTTTGACTGGGAGAGTAATCCTAGCTGAACATCTCTACCCTGTCTAAAATGTATGTATAAAGCGGTCTTTGTTGAGGTCACCTCCAGGAAATCAACCTTCAGTTTAACATTTCTGCAATATTTACTATGTAAAGATTAACCCACTCCAACTCTAATGTAGTCAATGAAATTTATATCAATGTGATGCAATTTAAAACCTAGTTTTACGTCGAATTTTGTTCTTACAAGTTCTCTCCTATCCAACCCGTCCCCCCCTTCTCCCCTCCTCCTCTATCTCTCTGTCTTTTAGAGTTTTAATCAATACTCAGTATAGTTTCAACTTCTAAAAGGAGTTTTGCACATGCTTAAAATAGTTAGGATTTGTTCTGAGATGTTGAAGTGAGATGACTTGCTACAATGGTGATAGATGAGGAATGAGATCATTATTTTAAAGCACTGTGGCTAGAATTAGCCAACTTATCCGAGAGTTTTTCACACACAGGTGCCACATTTTTGTTCTTATTTTACTAGCATATTTCACCAGAAGATCAAGATGTCAAAGTTTCCTCTAAGATAAAGTCAGAATCTTGCGCTACAATGCCTGCGGTGAAATGGTTTCATCCTCTTAGATGCTGTAAGGTTTTTACCCTGACACTTGGAAAGATTTCTCGTAATATGAGTATGGGAAAAAGAAAAGGTAGCAGAATGAAACACAGAATAAAAGAGAAAATCAGTACGTTATATTTATATGTGGAAGAAGAATGATTAACTTAGCTTTATTTACCCTAACATACAAATTCAATATTACATTTAAAAATAAAATAGCTCAATTGTCTTTAAGCATTGCTGAAGACTGAGGACATTTCTTCCTGAACAAAGAGAAACAAGTGCAATAGAAAAGTAAATAATTAAAGTTAAATAGGATGGATGGCCCATATAGCTGGTAATAAGATAAGAGCATTATGCCTCTAGGTCACTTCTTTTCATCTGTACCAGATCAGTAGTGACAGAAAGAGTTACCCTCTGACAGCTATTCAATGGTTTGTGTGAAATGATTTACTGGGTTTAGTCCCATTTCGAATGGACAAGCATCCACATTGCAAATGACATTCATTGGCATCCTTGTGTGGTATTACAGGCAAAGAGGCTGATGCCTAAATGTTCTTGAAGACTTAAAACCAGACATCTCCCCTCTAGAGGTGGTCAGTCAATGTAGTCACAGTCAGGTTTAAGGTCTTTTGGCAGAATCTGATAGTCAGAGAGATGTTTTGTTGAGAGACATGTTATAATTACATCTCAGTTACACAGAAAATTGAAGCTTTCAGTATTACCAATCCAGATACATTCCCATATGTCTATTTATTTCCATAGGTTGTAACAAAACATGCTTCACTAGATGCAGAAAATTCACATATACGGAACAACTCCTGGTCTAACAAACACAGAGACACTGAGAGGTTCTCAAAACTGTATTGAGAAAAGTAATTCTCAATAGTAATTTTTCTGCGCAATTCATCTGTCTACACATCTCTCTTTTGAATAGGCTTTCCTACTTACATTTCCTTTTTTTTTTTTTAAATCAAAAATTAAATACAAAATGACATTCCAAAAAGTAAACTTATTTGTTTGGCCTGAAGCTTCTAGTTTGATTCTGGCAGAACAATCACTCGAGTTTAGCTTCCCAGTTTTCTTTCCCCACGTCTTTCTTATATACCCTCAGCAAGTCACGCAAGAGGAAACATCCTTCCCTTCAGACAGTAAACTAATGGTATTAGCATAAAGTTTAGCTAATAGTCTGAACTTTTTATTGTCAAAACAACAAAAATTTTGTACATTTATAAATAACTCTGTGTTTTCAGGCATTACAACTCTCTCCGCGTCTTTGTATCTATTGCCACTATGCAGTGCTGTTTGGACTTTATTTTGTTGTTAACTGGTCAACCTGTATCCTGATATGTAGTCCAGCAGTTAGAGCTAAATCAGGCACGTTTGACAGATGCCACCTCTGATTATACTGTAATACAGTGAAACAGATTCCTCTGTGACGGCCCATTAGAAATGTGGTTGAGAAGAAATTACTGACCCATAAAGAACTGTCTGTAGCAAGCCACACTGGTCTTTTTATATCACTTGTCTTTTTCAGTTGAGAAATATTTTCTGGTTCTTTGTATTAAATGGATTCACCTTAAAAGTAGCACTAAAGAGTATAAAATAAAAACTTTATTAAACCATTTTATCTTTTATATTGCACTGACAGATCCTGTTAAAGGAAGCATTAAAACCAGCTTCTGAAATAAAAAAAATGAAAGTCTTTTTTAAACACATCTAGAGTTACTTTTCTATCATTATAATAGAATCCAAACAACAAACGCCATGAAAGAACATGTGTCTTAAGAAGAAAGTCATGCTCAGTTAAATTTTATATCAGCAAAATAGATGAGACAAAAATAAAACCCAGGGGGAAAAGAAAAAATAAAAAATAATAAAAAAGTAAGATAAATTTTCTGCAAAAAGCATGATAAAATGGGAATAAACTTGTCTTTTTGAAAGATACTTCAACAAAACATAATAAAATTTTACCTACATTGTTACCAAAACGGTCCAAGAATGAACTTTAAAAAATTACCTGTAAATTCCAGAGGCAAACACACATTTATTTTGAACGAAGTTCACTGACAAGCACAAGATCCATCATTCTAGGCTGACTAAATACTTTCAACCTGAAAGACATACTTGTGCTTTCCTATTATCCACTGTTTCAATAGTTTGAAACTGTTTGAAACTGTTTGAAACTTTCATGTGAGAAGGGAACTGTAGCAGTGAACACAAACTAGGCCTTAGTTATGTTAACTCTCCAACAATAATGAGTATTGTAAGAAGTACGATATCTGACCAAAAGACAGCAGTACTGCTTTTGGAATCATAGAATCATAGAATGCTTTGGGTTGGAAGGCGCCTTCAAAGGTCATTTAGGCCAATCTCCGCTGCAGTGAGCAGGGTCATCACCAACTACATGAGGTTTCCCAGAGCTCCTTCCAACCCGACCTTGAATGTTTCCAGGGATTGGGCACCTGCCACCTCTCTGGGCAACCTGGGCCAGTGTTTCACCAACCTCACTGGAAAAGAACTTCTTCCTTATACCTAGTCTAAATCTACCCTTTTAGTTTAAAACCATTACCCACTGTCCTGTTGTCACTGGCTTTGCTAGAAAGTCTGTCCCCGTCTTTCCCATAAGCCCACTTTAAGTACTGGAAGGCCACTCTAAGATCTCCTCGGAGCCTTCTCCAGGCCGAACAACCCCAACTGTCTCAGTCTGTCCTATGGAAACTGTTAGAAAAATGCAGGACTAATTTTCTTGATTTTCCCCATGTTTTTTTAAATGGTGGAAAAAATACTTTCTATTTGGACAGCTTTTTTTTCCCTGCTGATTTTAATTATGTAAGAATACGTCTATATGTCTACTATATGTCTTCAGTCTTATGCTTGGCTGTGCTGAAACATCAGTTATTCAGAAAGACCTTCTGTCATTTTGATACTGGAACTCAAGTGTTCTTAGTACATGAAATATAACTTAGTCTCACATATCAGCAAACATGCATGTAAATACCTAAAAAATGTATACATTTCTAAACTATTTGATATCAAATTGTTTAACTAATTTTAACTGAATGTTAGAATATTCATTTGTTGTCTAAGGAAACAAAACAGAATTTGATATTTTCCTGGGTC
>NW_010414944.1:0-318 GCF_000710305.1 Buceros rhinoceros silvestris
CCCCCGGTTTCCTCCGCAGCTGCCCCGAAACGCCCCCTCCGAGAGGCGCCGCTCCGCAGCCCGGCGACAGGGACAGCCGCTGCGGGCTGTGCCATCGCTCCCCGCCAAGCGCAGCGTGGGGCTTTCGCTCTGTGCGCCGGAATGAGACAAAACCAAAGGCTGCTTTTAATTTTGGGGTTTTCCCACCCTTTTTCCCTCTGCTGGCACCTGCAGCGCTGCCCACAGCCGTCCCTCAAGCGTGGCGGCGGGGCCTGTACCTGATGACATCAATCATAAACCACTTGCGGCTGGGGGGTGCTTCTCTTTTAGCGGCCTCCA
>NW_010414944.1:435-1855 GCF_000710305.1 Buceros rhinoceros silvestris
GGGTTGCTTCTCTTGTAGCCGCCTCAGCCCTCCTTGCTCCAAAAAAAAAAAAAAAAGGAATTCTTGTCTAGACCTGCGCTTTTCAGTCTGGTCTCAGCTTTAAAGGTTGGCAGGGCTGGGTCCGCCGGGGCTGGGCCCCTCTCCCACCAGGGCAGCCTGTCCCAGCAGGCCCGGCTGCAGATGCGAAGGGTTTGTCTCCTCTGTTTGTTTGCTCAAGTCGTGTTATTCCTGGCACAGCCACAAATCTCCAACATCAACCATTCTCTTGTGCTGGTAAAAATAAACCCGAGTTTATTTGGCGATGGCAGGGCGGCCGCATTGCCGCCGACCTGCGTTAACCAACCTCTGTCCGGAGGAGATAAGTTGGGGGTGGCCAGGAGCTCTGCCAGGTCCCTGCTGAGCTGCGCCCACAGGGTTTGCAATGACCCTTTTTGGAGTAAGGGGCAGGAGGAAGGTCCTGCTGTCCCTTCCCTGGCTCTTTGTGTTTTGGCTTTGTTTTCTTCTCTCCCGTGGAGAGCTGCCCTCAGCAGAATTACCCCTGGTTAGCCTCTGCTCACGCGAAACCAGGACGTCCACTGCTGGATTCTCAGAAACTTGGGACACAGCAGTCTCCGTGCCCGTGCTGAAAGGACGGACTGTGACTCTTCCAGACATGGGTAATATTCTCATGGGATTAGTGAAGCCAACAAAAGACCAACGGGATGATGACTCCAGGGAAGGGCAGGCAAACCCTCCATGAGTCTGGTCATTGGGGAGCATCAAACATGCCCGTTCTTCCTCCAATCCTTCTTCTCCAGGTTGGTTAAGCTTCGTCTAAAGGTTCAGTCAACTGAAAATAGGGGATGAACAACCAGGAGCTGAGAGGGAAGGCGTGAGGCAGAGTCACGCGCACAAAGGTGACACTTAAATGCTTCTTGGTAGGGCCAGACAGTAAGGTCCTGCGTCCTCAAGCGCTTCGTGCCAGATGAAGTGTTTTCTGTGACGTAAGCGTTAAGTAGTGCCTCTCCTTCCTGAGCCCTCTGGGAAGGGACCTGCTGAAGCACGTGATTCACCTGTGGGGAGATCCCTGACGGTCTGCGTGACACCTTGTGGAGCTCATTCGTGGTGATGCAAACCCCAGCTGATGGGGCTGACGATGTCAACTGTGGAACCGTAACGCTCCGGCCTGATGCAACAGGGCTCCCTGTCAGCCTCCAGGCACGGCACGTGCAAAGGGTTACGTGCCCTGGACAAGTCGTCGTTCAAAGCAAGGGATAAGGCTTTAGAGCATCAAAACCAGAACCCCAGAACCGTTTGTGTTGAAAAAGCCCTTTGATCTCCTCAAGTTCCCCCTCTTCCCCAGCACTGCCAGGTCCCCCCTGTCCCCTGTCCCTCAGCAGCACCTCCACACGGCTGGGAAACCCCTCCAGGTGAATCACGT
>NW_010414944.1:2232-12181 GCF_000710305.1 Buceros rhinoceros silvestris
CTTCCCTGGACCAAGCGGTTCCCAGCCGATGCTGTGGCAGATGGGACGGTTTTTGTGTCCCTGCTCTACCTCTATAGATCATCATTTTGAGGTAAAATCCCCCGAGTGGTGAAGACACGCACTGTGCAATGGGTACTCGCTGACCAACGTGCCACACAGCGAAGAGGATGAATCTGGGGAAGGCTGAAGGCAGGAAGGAGATCTGGCAGAGGTGAAATATCCATTCTCCAGGCCCTGGTGGCCTCTCTAGGGCGATGTAATCAGCACAGCCTTAGAGCAGCTTGGAGCATGCTACGATACCGGCACATTACGACCCTGCCTCTGCTCTGCTTACGACACGTGCAAGAGGCACCAGGAACGTGACCTGCAAACGCCGTTCCAGTGGACACACCATCCTGACCAAGGCTGCGGTGCTGGGAACCTTCGAGTGAAAGCCAAAACAAACGAGGAAGGAAGGAGAATTGTTCCTCCTGCAGCAGCCGGGCTTATGGATTTGCACCCTACGCCCCCCACACCACAATCCCAGCTCCCCTCTAACTCAGGCCATATTCTTCTACCCAACATCATCTCCCTCTGTCTTCCCATTGCCCCCTTATCCTTCTGCCATGACTCCGACCTCCTCAGGGCCCTCCCCTGCCCCTCTGGCCACTGGGCAGGGCTCAGCCCATGCCACGGTGGCTCTGGAGCAGGAGGACGCAGCCCGGCCAGTTGCTGCGCTGGGCGATGGGTGACAGACCAGCTCTCCCTGCTCTCCTGCCGGTGGCGTTAAGTGTTCCTCCCCTACACTCAAATGGTGATTCTGGCTTCTAGGAGCAAAATATTTTGGTGATTCCAACCCGACTATCGAAGTAGGGAGCGGGGAAGAGTTCCAGTGACAGTAGTCACCCAGACCTCACTGTTTTACTCATATTTTTAGCCTGGCTCTTCATTTCCACGGAGAAGGGAGGGCTGCTGGTCCACAGAGCTGTTTGCCCCATACTGCCGGCCTCATACCTGCAACATTCCTCCCTCCTCCGACCTATTCCGGGTAAGGCTAAATAAAAATGCTCTCTTGGGTACTGACGTGCCATTTTGTTATTTCAGCCCCAAAGCATCACCAAACAAACTGTAGATTAACAAACCATCAGTTCCTAAGAAAACATGCACCCAAATTCCAGCGGACAATTCCAGCTCGATGAAAGTTTTCACAGTTAAAAATACTCGGTTGTTTAAGCAACACGTGGCATCTGGCCAGGGGTTGCTGAGCGTGGCCTGCAGGAACGACCCCCGACAGCTGGAGATGTCCTCCAGCACTCCTGGTCTGATCCTGTCTCTTCTCTCGGCAGAGCTCAAGCGAATCCTGTGTGAGAATGGGAGGTGGACGCGGGTCCTGTAAAGCCCTGGCAGGCCTGGACTGGGATTTGCAGTGGAAGAGAATCATTACAGCACCCTCAGCGCCCTCACAGCTCAGGTCTGGCTGGTCACAGAGCCCTGACCACCAGCTGGGATGCTTCGGGGGTTTTTTGTGATGCACCTAACCCTGCAAGAAGGATGTTTGGTGCTGTTGACAGGAGCCAACGAGAAAAGATCTCAGTTCTGCCACAGGCTGGGGAGAAGACCTGAGTGGGTGCCTGTGCAGAGCCGGGGCAGGGGGTATTCCTTCAGCAGTTCTCCGTCTTCCCAGACACTGGGTGCTTCCAGCGTGCCTCACAGCTGGATTCAATTGCTTCAAAGAAAGAACCTGCGACATTTTAATCCTTTTGGCGGCTTGAAGTCTCGGTGAACGCGACAGCGACCGCGACATCCACAGCAAGTTCACTTCCATTGGTGGGTCTGGACGTTTTGACATCCTATTGCCCGGAAACTGAAATCCACCTACAAACTCCCTCGACACTCTCCTGCAGGGGCTATGTGTAGCGGAACACGCCGGACACTCGAGGACTGGAGTAAATAAGGTCTCCATCATCTTCTCCCATACAGGTTCAGGCACCCAGACCCCCCGTCTGCCGTACCCCGAGTTGTTTACTGGCCATGAGCTGTGTTTAACATTCCGCTTCCAGATATTTATACTCTGAGCCAAATTCAGAGCAGTATTCTGGAAAATGAGCAAAAGTAGGCTATGACCCATCGAGAGACTATTGGGTCAGCTGAAAGGTTTACGAGCCGGTCTGGAATCCGGCGTTTATTTTGGATGGTGGGAGGTCACTATAATTAGCTGCCGTTCAACTCCGTTATACAAATACACAAAACCCGCCCCCAACAACCCAGCCCACGGTGCAGATGGGTTTTTACTGCGCTACAACCGATGACGCTCGTCAGACCTCTGTAGAAAACGAGTTCCCTCGGCCGTCTCCGAGAGGAGCATCAGTGCGCTCAGGCCAGAAAAGCAATTTCCATCTTATGAATATGAAAGCAGCACCAGAAAACATGGAGCGGCGAATCTCGTGGGGTTGTTAAACACAACATCTGCTCCAACGACGGGGTAATGGGGCGAGGAGCTACAGTTGACTTCGGCTCCCAAGCCGCTCACGTGCCAGGGGTTGTTTTTCGCCACCGATGCCAGAGATGGTCGTTTTGATCAAAGCCTGTTTCCAAATACCAATTTGTAACTTATGCGCGGGCACGTTCTCGCAGGAATCAGACACGCCAATAAAATCCCCATAAAAGTCCTCCAGAGCCGTTGTGTCTTTGGCAGGGGGAAGGGAGGAGGGAAGGAGTGGTTTTGTTGTTTCTTTAAAGCTCGCGGGTATTCATTCGCAAGGAAGGAGTTACGGCTGCTGTTCCTTGTGTTATTTAGTGATGGTTGTCCCTGCCTGAAGCCAAGCTGCTTGAGAAGACTTTGACCGTGAAAAGACACTGATCTGGACCAGCAAGAACGCAGACACACAAAGATTTTCTCCCTCTCCTCTGTTTTTCCAGGTGATTTTTTCACATGCAAAACAACCTGGGGGCTCGGTTGGGCCAAACTCCTCTGCAGGCTGAGTAACATTCACAGCATCGGTCCCAAAAAGCTGAGTCAGGCTTTGAGAGGATACGGCAGGGACAACCATCAAAAGGATCCTCCCTCAGACTTCTCTTCTTTTCTGAAATCCCTCTTGCTAAAGCCTTACAAGGATGTCCCCTACCCAAGAGAAAACACAGTCCAGACCAGACATGATTCTTCCTCGTTACTCAGCCTGGCTTCATTTCGCCTTCGGCAAAATACACCGTCGCATCCGTCTACCCCTGCCACATACTGGAAAGTGTTTATCTAGTTGCTAACAAACATCAAGATAAGCACACCTTCGAAACACACAGCGCTGCTTCCTCCTGTGAATCACCCCACACCTTAGGTAACCGGGGGGGGGGTAAGAGGTGGGGAATCGTCTCGTGTCAGTCAAAAACCTACCTGAAACACAAAAATAACTCAGTTTGAAAGCATAAAGAGCTGCTTGATAAAGTCTGCCCTCAGTTTCTTGTTCCTGAGCCTACTCTGCAATTCACTGTCCCTTCTGTCCTACCCAGCCAACTCCCACCAGCCACGGCTCCAGATGTGACCTGGGGAGGAGACACCTTCTTCCTCCCCAAAGGAGGGGGTTTGGCTCAGCGCTGAAGGAAGCGGGTGCTGTAACTGTGGTCTCGGGTTGTAGCCTCCCACTCATGTTTTGGTCAAGTTTGGATGTCAAATTAGAACCTTAGCAGACCTGGTTGGGCTTTGAGTGGGACTCGGGGCCGCAGGGACGGGGTTAACAAGCCCAGTAAGGGAGGATGGGGGATACTGGAGTGCAGCTCCCTGCTCCCATGCAGCCCTTCACGGGATCACCAGCTACGTGGTGGTTCTGCCAGCACAATTATGTCTTAATTCTTTAGTTATCCTGATCTTTATTTCATCAATGAAGTAGATACATCCCTGTCTGGTGGAGCCAGACTTCAGGCTATTGGTTCACCCTCCTCAGATCCAGCCAGAGCAAAGCGGACTCGGTGCTGCAGCAAGTGCTCAGGGAGACTGTCAAGTCCTGGTGATGTTTTCTGAAAACCTGACTATAACTAGTTGCCTGTGGTGCTTTTGAAACCTGAAAGCTGGCATCAAAGCCTGAAGGTGACAACCCAATCAGTACCATTGATGTTACTTAACAAGAACACAGGAGCATCTTTGGTGGGTGCACCTCACACGGTCCAAGGACCAGGAGAGCCTGACCCCTTCCGAGGAACAAGTTACAGTGAGGTCAGACCAAAGCTGCTGTCTGAGCTTTGCCTCTGTTAGCCCAGGGATTTCTCTTTCTCCTTAGAAGATTTCTGTTAAAACTCTTAAAAGGTGACTGCACAAATTGCTGTTGATATTTTAGGTTCACCTTGAAGGGATACTTTGTGGGAGAAGCCCTAACTCGGCAAGTTTGTCCAACACATAAAAAGGTAGCTCAATTAAAAAGAAAAAAGAGAAAAGAAAAAGAAAAAGAAAATCCTCTTCCCTGAGGGCAGATTTCCTGCCACAAGACTCCCATCTGCATCAGAAAACCAGAAAGACCTCAGGAACAAAACGAACCCCAAACAGAGTCAGTTCGAGGGGTCCCAGCCCTCCGCAGAGAATCCTTTCTGCTCTTTCCTGCTGGGAAACTCCGAGGGGGGGCTTATCTGGACCAGGGGATCTAGTCCAGGGAGTCAAAGCCTGGAGTCAGCCTGTGGGACAGGATAACCCCTCTGGAAAGCATCCGGTAGTCGGGTGAAGCAAGGCTCATAAATAATGCCCAAATGCAAAGTGAGCGTCAACAAGGGAGGGTGGTCATTAGGTCAAACAGGAAATTCCCCACTAACAAATTACTTTTAATCCCAGTGTAATAAACCATAAAACCTGCTTAGTTAACTCTCAACTCAGTCACTCCCTTCCTAGGAAAGATCTATTTCTCCTCCTTCCCCCTTCAGAAGCGGGGGACAGGGGAATCTGCGGGGCAGAGGGACAGCGGGAAGCAGTTGCTCTTTCAGCAAGCCACACTTGGGTAAAGACACTCCTCCGCGCCTCCCCACCCTCAGTTTTTAAAGCCGCTTTAATCCATAGCTTGAAGAACAATTCACCGCCCAGCCCGTCCAGCTTGGTTTTGTTTGCAGCACAATGAAGCGCACCAAGTCAAGTCAAACAAAAGCAACGCTGGACGGGGCTTTGCTCCCCGGCAGGTGACAACACTGATGGTGTCGCTAAGTTCGGGCTCCGCGCATTTATTCCACGCAGCGTTAAAAACACGGCGGATTTAGGATTCATCAGTTAAAGCAGGACTGGGCCCACCCCGGAGGGGAACAGAGCGAAGGGAGGTGCACCCGCCTCTACGTGCCGATGGGGAAAGGCAAACACCCAACAGCCCGCGTTCCCCAGGAGAGGCCACGGCAGCCCATAAAAGCAGATGATTGCACAACTACTGCAGAGCCACGTGTGTTGGTTACCTTAAAGTCAAGGCTGCAGAGACTGACCGCATCGTCGTCCTTCTCCCGGCGCTTCCTCTTCTGCAAGAAACGGAACAGTTTGGTTCAGAGAGCAGGTGCTGGCTGGTTTCTAAAGCAGACCAGAGACAAGCCCTTTCTTTATGCCCCCAACTCACTGGAATAACTCAACGAGTCAAGGCTGAAAACGAATGCAAAGGGTGTTTGTGCGGTTTCATGAGGTCTGATTGAATCCTACAAATGACACTCGTTTCTCTGCACTCCCATAATTGTGGCCGTGAGTAATAACATTTCAGTAGCAGGACAGAATGCAGCGGTGACCACGGCGAAATGATCGGAGACTCGCTCTTCCTGTCTGTCCGGGATTAGTTTCGTTGTGCAGCTCCCTAACAGCAAGGGCATTTTGTCACCTATTTAATTCCTACCTCTGGGCATGGCCAGCAGAGAGCTGCGGCTGAAACCTCCCTGCTAGAAATTCAACAGCCTCAAAGAAAAAGCGTTTTGGTGGAAGAAAGAGGAGACTTTTGGCCAGGGAGCTCTCAGCTGTTTTCTCCCAAAGAGCACAAGCCAGTGGAACAACGATCAAAACCACCCGCACTGAGCCTCCCCGTACCTCCCGCCGTGTCTGTACCATCAGGGCTTCGACGGCATTTTTTTATTACCCAGATAAAGGAAAACCAGTTGAGGACTCGTCCCGTTAGGCTGTGCCAGCCTGCACATCCCCCAGGCTGGAAAAAACACGGGTCACGAGCGGGAATGGTTTGGTCACCCGTGAAACAAGGAGCTGATTTTCCCCCTGTGTTTGACCTTTATCCTTTGGCATTTCAGAACGAGTCAAGTACATCCTCTTCCACTTCGTTAAGCACAAAGGAAAAAGAAAATAAACTATTTTGTGGTTTTCTATTGGTCTACTAGTACGACAAATCCACTCTGAGGTTCTGTGCATCGGGGTTTTGGGCTCTCCCAGGCCGCAGCTCGACCTTCTCTCGGGACCAAATATGGAATTCCTGATTTCTTCGAATATTTATTATTATTAATTCAAATAACCGGAAAGTTTCAGCTTTAACAGAGGTTTGCCATCACTGCGAGCATAAACACGACTATTTTGTATATAAACCACAAGTTTTAATGAAAATTATTCTTACGTGCTGACCAGCCTAGTTGCCACGGTGCACTTGGAAAGCTGGGGCTGTTGAGGGGGTGTCCAGCTTCCCCGAGGGTTCTCAGAACCCTGCTCGCGTTTGCTAGTCCTTTCGTAAGATGGGTTTTTAGGCTCCAGCGTGTCTTCTCACCTGCTGACTCCACCCTTAACTAGAAACGCACACAGGCAGAGGTGAGATATGGCAGAACCGCGCTCACTAGCTGCTTCTATTTTGGGTTTTGCCACTGTGGGTTTTTTTCCTCTAGCTACGGACGCGGCTTCAAGTTCCTCCATGATTTCAGTTTTTCTGTTTTTTTTTCTGTATTTGCAAAGAGGAGATACTGACTGTCACATCAGTGAGTCCCTTCGCTGACAGACAGGAAAAAATTCCCACCTGGGACATTATGTCTCATGGCGCTGACACTGAACTGACGTCCCGGCACACTCCAGACTCTTTGAGCAGACTTTTGGCAGGCTTGGGAACCCAGGCAAATGCAGACATTTGGGGGTTTTTTAGGTTTATGAAATATTCAGGGCTGGTTATTTATCACACCCTGCTCTAAAGGCCGCTATAACCACACCTCTTTGGTCTGCAGATTATTTTTCCCATCTGCGAGTCGAGGATATTAGCATCTCTTTAGCAGAAGAAAACTTGCAATAAAGACCAAGACACCGACGCCTTTTCGGTCTGAATATTATTCGTTCCTTATGGAGTGGAGTCTATTAACATCTTTAACATACAGCTCCAGACCAAAGCCCAGACACGAAGGAAAGCCAGAGTTTTGTTTTTAAACTGGCTAGACTTCGGCAGTAAGTGCTGCCTTGGCTGGACCCCATTTCCTCTGCCCAATAGAGTTTCATACAAAGCCGTAGACGTTTCCCTGCCGAGCCAGCTGTATCGTTGCTGGTCGGTGCCAGAACAGAGAGGGAGTCCAAGAGAACAGCCTCTCCAGACCGCTCCAGTCGGGGCGTTTAAAGCCACAGGGTAGAAAAGCGACGGCGATGTTTTCTCGCTGATTTGAGGCAGTCCTGATCAGCGATGGGATACGTGAACCTTGGCACGCAACTCAAGTCGTGTGGAAAAAGTTACTGCAACCGAAGTTATTAAACTGTAAAAGCCCTGAGACCTGGATTAGGCTCTCAAAGAGGTTTTGTAAAGGGGAAGCGTAAAAAAATGTTGATCAGGAGGGGAAACGTAAATATGTTGTGGCTTGATTTTAGGAAGCCCCAAACTACGCCCTGAGCATGACTGTTAATCACATTTCAAGGATGCTGGTTGAAGCTCTGGGAAGGTGCTTTAAGAAAGGGCTGTTTTTCAATTAATAACCCTCTCCTACCAAGGGCTTCTGCCTAAAACCAGGATGGTTTTGTTCCTTAGGGATCGGCCTGGGGTTTGCTGTTTATTGCCCGCCTGAAGTCACCTTCAGGAGAGGAACGTGCATCAGGACCATTGACCAGCAAAGATCAAGTGCCTGTTCCTCATAAGTGACTCCCACTTCAGGAGCAGAAAGAAAGGAAAGCAGAGCATGAGTAACCTTGTTTCCAGTCACAAGCCATCCAGAGCATGTTTTAACCCAAACTGCGTCAGACTCTTCTTAGAACCATGCAGAACATGCATTAGTCCTTCTCCTCAAACACATCCCGCCTCTCTGCAGGCTTAAAAAGATGCTTGCGCTTGCCAGCTACGCGCTCTCCGTTATTCTTTCCCTCCCGTATTTGCTTCTCTCCCAGTGTTAGGTGCATCAGTCCAAGATTAACCTCTAGCCAGTCACAGGCAAGCTGGGGTCTCCAGAAGGGGACTGGAGTTCAGGGCTAGCCACCTTCTGTAGCTGCAGATGAAGTTATGTGGAGGTGAAGGGAGGAAGGGGCAGTGGACCAGGGTGATGAGGGACGTGATGGAGGAACATGGATATGCAATTAAGTCCTTCAAAACCAGTTTCTTTGGTTTTTGAAGTCCGTCATGACATAAAATACATCCTAACTGTAATGGAGGGTTGAACTGAACGTGGGTACAGCCAAATAAAAGCAGATTAAAAAACCTGCAAAGAACTGGAATAACTTGAAACTCAGTCAAAATGCTTTTAATTCGTATTTTCTAACTTGAAAGAACATAATTTCTTTCTTTTTGGGACGGCCAGAATTTCAGCCAGCTCAGCTTGCTGGCTGAGGAGAGGATCACCCCTTCCCAGGACAGGAAGGGGCAAATCAGCTTTGGCAGCTCATGAAAATGAGCTTTAGGACAGGACAAGATCTAAACCCAGCGCACTGGGCTCTGAGCACCCACTGCTGCTGACCCAGCGCCTTGCACTGTGAAGAGGGACGGACTTCATGAAGCAGCAATTCAGGACACAAAGCCACCGTAGGTGCTCTGAGCTGCTCTTCAGCGTGGTCCACCTTCCTCCACCAGCACCAGAGGCTGGATGTGACCCACTCCCCTAACGAGGGATCGATGATAAAGGACGGAGGGAAGCGAGTACAAGGCTTACAGTGCTTAGGTCATGCACTTGCTCTACGTAGCTGGTGAGGGGCCTAGGGAACAACTCTTATGAGAAGTGGCTGAGGGACCTGGGGGCTTGAGCCTGGAGCACAGGAGGCTCCGGGGAGACCTTATCGCTCTCCACAACTACCTGAGGGAGGTTGTGGAGGGGTGGGGGTCGGTCTCTTCTCCCATGTAACAAGTGACAGGATGAGAGGAAGTGGCCTTAAGTTGTGCCAGGGGAGGTTCAGGTTTGATATCAGGAAGAATTTCTTTCCAGAGAGGGTTGTGAAGCCTTGGCGCAGGCTGCCCAGGGCGGTGCTGGAGTCCCCATCCCTGGAGGGGTTTAAAATATGTGTTGGTGTGGTGCTGAGGAACAGGGGTCAGTAGTGACCTGGCAGTGCTGGGTTAATGGTTGGACTTGAGAGGTGCTGCTGAGGGACAGGGGGCAGGGGGGACCTGGCAGTGCTGGGGGAATGGTTGGACTTGATGATCTCAAAGGTCTCTTCCCACCAGGTGATTCTGTGACATCCTGCCATCTCTTAACGCCTGCTGCGAAAAGCACCCTCCAGCTAAAGCTTAGAAGCCGCAGTGGCTCAGCAAGTGGGTAGCCCGTTACAGAGGAAGGTGTTGGTTTTCTTCCTCCTCCAGGCAGAGGAACCTTCCCCTCCGTACTCCTGTGTTTGCGATATGTACCCACCAGTTGTTTTACTCACCAGGGTGAAGTCCCAATGGGGTCCCGGTGTCAGAAACGTGAAGGAGCTGCCTCGTCTCAGTGGGTACCTGCGAGCAGAAAAAAGGAGTGAGGTAAATCACTTACAGGTCACTCCAGCAACTCATAAGGTACATCTGGTCTCCACAGCTTTGACGGTACCGTACAGCTTTAGCTCTTAGCACAAAAGTCACAAAGACAATGAAGCGGCAGAGTCTGTGGGAAGGGGGGA